>NC_061519.1:24895000-25097500 GCF_022379125.1 Scophthalmus maximus
CTGAACTCCGCGGGGACCTGGACCCTCGCCGCGTGTTTGTCCACGGTGAGGTTGAGGTGAGAGCCGCGTCGCTCCAGCGCCACGCGGTGCCAGTGCCGGTCGTCCAACAGGCTGCCGAGGGACGCGAGGCGCCGGCGCTCGGCGGGCGAAGTCCCGCCTGCAACAGAACGGGGGAGAGAGAGAGAGAGAGGGGAGTTGAAAAAAGGGTGCAAAGACCAACGGGCCCAAATAAAAAAGCTCTTCTGCTGTCCTCGTGAATATGCTGATATCTTGTCAACTTCCCACGGAGAGGATCACACCGAGGTCTCGTCTCATTAGAAGAGAACACCGCGTATCTGCGTTCTTGAAATTTGCAAATGAAAGGCTGATATGGAAAAAAAAAAAAAAAAGTGCAGAAAGAAAACGCTGCGAGACGTCATTAAAGATAGATGAGCAGCAGCCGGGTCCGATTTAGTGGATACACTTCGGAATCCTCCAAAGAACTGGGAGAGAAACTTTTTGCCTCCGCTGAGAGAGAGAGAAGGCGCCGAATACAGTCGCTCATTAAAAATGTATAAGACGTCCTTCGGGGAGAGGCGGTCCCAGGCTCGGAGAGACAGACAGTTTGGAAGATGATGGACATGTGTTTGATATTTCGGCTCCTTTTGTGAGATGATGGTGACAACGACGATGTGTAAACAACTTTATCTTGAGAAAGGAAGTTAGGGTTGTGGATCCTCATGATGACGCGGAAGCTTGTTGCCATGGTGACGATTTATTTGATCACAGTGCGGTTGAATGAAAAAGGCTGTAATATCCCTTTATTGGCATTGATCAGTGGACCAATATTACGTTGATGGACGAGGACGAGGGAGGGAGGGAGGGAGGGAGGGAGGGACGGGGCGTTTCATTTGATGGATGACTTGATCTCTTGCGGAGAAGAGAAAGCAGGGATCAATATGAGAGATCACAGGGCAAACAAGTAGAAAATTAAATTATAATAATATAGAGAGTCCTCTCTCTCGCTTTCCTTTTCTTTTCTTCCCGTTTGTCTTAATCTTCCCCCCTGTGGTTTCCCTCCTTTCCGGCAGTCGTTGAGCTCATTCACACAGATTTTCCATCCGACCCGAGACGCGTCGGGCCCATCGCAAACTATTCGTCTAAAAATGAGGGCGGGTTTCTGATGCCACGACTGACAAGGGCAGCGCCGCCGAAGCGCTCTGCCTGTTTCGCGGAGAGGTTCTGTTGAATGGTGACGGTAATAGAAAAGAAGAAGGAGAACAAGTAACCGCCCGTTTGTGGACCTCAGTCGTCTTCTTCTTTGCTACGTCCCACGTTGTGCTGCTCCGATCGGCTGTAGGTCCATCCAACCGTGTCCAGGGGGCAAAGAAGCCGCTGGAACTCCGAAAGACAAACGAAGACTTTCTGATGTCAGGCCAAGATATTTTAGTTTTCCAAAACAAAAGGGAAGAAGTGCGGCGCTTTGGTGGTTTTAGCGTCGCGGAATACAGAGCAGCGACAATGTCCCCTGGTGCTAAACACTCACACAGTCCTTGAGCAAGACTGCACTGTGAATTGAAATGGGGAAGGGGACGGGGGGGGGGGTCATCGGGAAATCCATAGGTCACTTCCTGATGGGAGCGTGCATGTGCGCGGAAAATATTAACAAGCAAACGGGGGTCAGCAGATATGACAAATGTAACGATCGCTGTGATATTGGTGCGGAAGAAAGGTCACGGGGGGGGGGGGGTCTCGCAAATCAAGCATGAGGTGCACGGCAGAATTTCCATGCGGCTTGTTTTCTCCTCGCTGGATGAATTACGTGGAGCTCAGCGGAAGCTCAGTAATCCCGACCGAGGTGGTGAATCAGGATGTGTCAAGACCACGCGAGGAAATCTGCTGATGGGCGACAAACGAGCCAACCGGCACAAACTGTGGATGAGTAACGAATGAAGAAACCCCCCCCCCCAAGTAACACTGTATCATATCTGCTGTCTGCAACTTCATCACAGCCGCTGACTGAATCTGATTACACAGAGAGAAAAGACACAGTGACGGCCTTTAGTGGGAGTTTGGAGAAGCAAATATTTCGGCACACACACACACACACACACACACACACACACACTACTGAGTCTGATTTAGTCTGTCTTGGGTTAGAATCCCGTGTTGCCAGGTGTTGGGTCACCAGTTGGGTTTGTGAGCTGCCATTTCGGAAATCCCAGAGTTCAGCATTTTTGACCAGCGGCATTTTGTTTTTTTGGAAGCAGACGTAGGATTGGGGGAGTGGGTCGGACGGACAGCTCGTCCACTGCACGTCCACAACCGTGCACACCGATTGGACGGACCAGCTGTCAATCACACTGTATCCACGCTACGCTACTTGACTCTAAATGGGACCATGATTTACGAAATGTGCGTGTGGGGGCTGCACGGTGGCGTAGTGGTCGGCACTTTCGCCCCACAGCAAGAAGGTTCTGGGTTCGAATCCCAACTCCCGGTTGAAACAACCAGGGCCTGGAGTTTGCATGTTTCTCCCCGTGTATGCGTGGGTTCTCCCAGGTTCTCCGGCTTCCTCCCATAGTCCAGAGACATGCAGAATGGGGTCAGGTTCATTGGAGACTCTGAATTGACCGTAGGAGTGAATGTGAGAGTGAATGGTCGTCCGTCTCTGTATGTGGCCCTGTGATAGGCTGGCGACCTGTCCAGGGTGAACCCCGCCTCTCGCCCAATGTCAGCCGGGATTGGCTCCAGCCCCCCGCGACCTTAATGGATAAAGGATGAGCATCACGCTGTATCGAACAAGACCTGAAACTATACGAGAGAGTCATAGAGTCATTTTTTCCGCACGATGAGACAAATCTGAAGTGAACCGTCCGTCCGGACCTGGATGTGTTTTCATGTGTGTCTGAGCGGGAGCAGAGCGGGCGATGCAGGAGCTCAGGGTCAACGCACACGGCGGATTCAGACTTAATTACACAATCTGTAACCTGAAAAGCCAATGAAGAGGGGGAAAAACAGAGAGGGGGGGGGGCGAGAAGAAATAATGAGAGAGAGAGGCAGATAAAAGGAATCTGAGCGTGAAAAAATAAGAAAAACACACAATTCATTGACAAATGAGCGGGACACAAACAGTATAAGTGTAATCTAAATGAACGGCTTTAATTGCCTCTCTTCCGGGCGCCACTTGCCTCGACGCAGTTTTTTTTAAAGATGGAGCTGTTGCACCGCACAACACCACAGAGACTTTCTTCGTGGTACGGCGGCGACATCCGGCCTCGTTAACGCAGACACGGGCGCCCTTTGTGAAGGAGAAGGCGTTCCCGAGGGTTTCGGGTTCGGCTCGTTTCCCACGCGGGAGTTGGTTCTCCCAATGCAGCAGCAATGTCCGCTTTTTTGAAGGACGGTGGACGAAAACGGAGGAGGGCGAGGAAGGAGTCTTTTGGGAGATGTAGGAATGGAAAAAAAAAAAGCGAGAGTAAGGGGCAGAGAGAAAATGAAAAGGATGGATCAAGTAATTCAGCAGCCATATAGGATTCCCTATGAGAGGTGAGCCATCTGGCCATGTGGTGATGATTCAGCATGGCAGCCTGACAAACTCAGTTGTTTTACTCTGTTCACACACACACACACACACACACACACTCTGTGCGCCATGCATCTAGTCCTGCAGAGTCCGGCCCCCGAACACATGCCACGGCGAACAGGAACCATCCATCACCGCTGTAACTAGATCGAGATGCGGCGGCGGCGGCAGCCGAGCGCGAGCCAAGATTTAGGCCAATCGCGTGGCAGCGTGCGCCTCGGCCGTCTCCCCCCGCCAACACCAATCTAACGTTATTTCAGAGGGTTTTTTTTTTATTATTTTGGTCCTCGAGCTGATACAGATGTCTTGGTACCAATATGACCACGGAGCGGTCGCGCGCCGTGACTCCTTTATTATTTCTCTTCATCCAGACTCGTCTCGGTGAGCACGACGCGAGAACCTCGCCTTGGCTATGTGCGCCTTCCGTTGCGCGGCTATATCTGAAACTTCTACCTCTCCGCCAAGTCGCACCGTGTCTGAGCAGCAGCAGCTGAAGCTTCCCTCGCTCCAGCTCCAGGCCGAGGCCGAGGCCGTGCGGCCCCTCCGCACGGAGCAGCGTCCCGGCGTTCCTCAGGGTTTTGAACTTCAGGGAGACGACGTCCCTGGACGTCCTGGTCGGGCCGGGGCCGGGGGCGAGCCTGTACACCAGACCGCCGCCGCCGTTGAAGCTCACCACGTCAGAGGCTGGAAGGAAAACAAAAAACAGGAAGACACGGATCAGGACTTTGTGATTATGAATCATAGGTTGTAGTATAGGTCATGAACCCCGCCTCTTCCATGCTATCAGATGGAACAAATTAGAAAATAAAACTACTGTGTTAAACACACTTATTCCATGTGTTCTGTTATGTTAGCTGGTTCTCGTCACATGGAGGGATGTTGGTTATTCGATGCTGTAAAACATGGGGTGAAAACATCACGATTGGCAGCTGAGGCCGACTCGCGATTGGTCGAGAGGTCGCCTGCATCTGCGGGGCCGCGATCGACCATCGCTCCTGCAAAGACTCTGAATGACATCACCAGAGCAAGAGGCCAGCGACCTTATCCGAGGAATAATGGTGTTGTTTCATGCACAGCGGGAGGAAGTGGAGACGCGTCATCCATCTTTATTCTCAGTCCACGTTATGTATCTGCACGTTACATTTCGCCTTGGACCGTCGGCGAATTCAGTGTTCAGATGACAAAACAGACGATCTGCGAGCTGTTGTTTTTCTTTAATTTTTCCGTGTCACACACCCCGTTGTGCACACCCCCACACACACACACACACACTTGTAAAGTTGAGCTCGTTGGTGTTTTGGCAGAGTGTGAGAGGAAACCTCTGCGGGAGGAGTGGATCTGTATTCCGTTTAGCACACGCAATAAAAATGTAGCGTCCTCACACAAGCTGGGGATTTGTGTGCTGAGGTGAATTGAGATGAGATGAGGGGAGCAGTGTGTGTGTGTGTGTGTGCGTGCGTGCGTTTGTTTGTCGGAGAGATTAAGTGAAAAGAACATCTGAACTTCCCGACTGTGAACCTTTTGAATGCACAAAAACAGCGGCAACTGAATTAAAACATCTATTTAATTTCCAAATCAGCATAGAGGCTCAAACACAAGCACACACAAGCGCGCGCGCACACACACACACACACACACACACACACACACACACACACACACACACACACACACACATGCGCGTTCTCCAACAAGTTATTAACACATACGTAAATATAAAGTATGTTTTAATGATTTATCACAGAAAGTGTGATGTGTGTGTGTGTTAATTGGACAGAGTGAAAATGTCACGATTAACTCACTGTGTTTCTTTCTAGTGGAAGTAGCGGCGATATTCAACATATTTTGTCAAACTCGAAAACGATGTGAATGAGTTAAACACATGTCGCATCACGCACAGTGACGCGGGATCACTGTCATCCGGCTGAAGATATGTGTGAACGCGCAAAAATAGAAACGGAACCAATTAAACCGTCGGCACGTGTTCCTGTCTCAGCAGGGAAGCTGTAGGTGTGACACCCGGGGGGACAACCGACGGAACGAATTCTTTTTTTTATTTTTGTGTCCGTATGATAAATGAAATGCACACAATGAACGGACCACGGAGAAAGAATTGTGATGGATGACGTGTTTTAGTGGAAGTAGCGTGAGTCTGAGGCGCACCGTTCCAGAGGGGACCACCGAAAAACATCTTTTCCGCTTTAATTTTTAAATGCTTACCGTAAAAAAAAGAAATCTGTTCAATTATTAACTCTTAATTCCATTTCCCCTCCAAACTCCGTTAAATGACATCGCTGATCACCATGTCCATTAGGTGACATATTAACTATGCATGAGTAACTCATACAACCCCACTTCAAAATCACTGAACTATCCCTTTAATCCAGCAGGCTCCCTCGTTACAAATAAAATATTTCTGATATTTTCTCAGATTTTGTCAATTTCGTTCTCACTGTAAATTTGAATAGGAAATGTTTAAAACCATCTCCCTACACTGAGTTCACAGTGAAAATCGATCTGATCCAGTCGCCTGAACGCTAAGAGCGGGGTTGGATGCGTTGCCATGGTGATGCAGACTGCCCTTCAAGTGAGCCGGTCCAATAGGGAAGACGAGACTCACTGTAAGGACACCCGTACGTCTCCAGCCGGAGTCCGATCCGCCCGCTGAGGTTCCAGTCGAGCGGGATGAGGCGCAGGAAGCGGGCGACCGCCGGCTGCTGCAGCTTGTACTGAACCACGCTGTCTGCGTTGCTGTTGCCCGGAAAAGACTGAAAGAAGCACACAAGCGAGGGAGAGTACCTTTAGAATGAGAATGAGAATCAGAATCATTTCAATTGCCAGGCAGGTAACAGGTTACATACGAGGAATCTTTTGGGCTGTTACTATGGCGCATGTAGCAGTCAACATACGTGAATACACAGAATTAGAAAAAGAACACAGAATCAAATCAAATCAAATCAAATCAAATTTACACTATTTACAGTAAATTTACAATAAATATCCAACACAACATATTGTGTGTTGAGAAAATGCTTTGTGCAAAGAATGCAGGATGATTTCAAAGATTAATTACCGTAGAGAGACCGTATTTGTTCGGACGGCTAAACTGGCCCACAAACACGACTAAAAATTATAGTTTTTTAACATGTCGATGGTGATAGTGACTGAAATGATATGCTAAAAAAAAAGATCCAGTCACTCGTGATGTTCTCTCGCACGACGCTAGGTAAATCTAGCTAGCTAGAAATGAAAAAAACAACGGTGCTCACATCACAATGCTAACATTCTCACAGTGACAATGCTAACATGCTAATGTTTAACGCAAGTGCGTTTACCAAGCAAACCATTTTAGATTAGCTGCTTACAATGCTAACATTTGCTAAATAGCACTTGACCTAATGTATTAGACAATTTATTTCTTTATAGATATGTTTTGGGAATTTTTAATTTTGAATAGACACAGATGTATCCTTTTGGTGATTCAAGTGTAGATGGAAAGAGAAGAGAGAGCAGACTTCACAAATATAACCAGGCATGTGGTCGTTGCTGACAACTGTGTTAGATGATAAGTCAGAAATAATGATAATCCTGAAATTTTTTTCTAAATCAAATTTGGATTCCATCCATCATCTACCACTTCATTCATTTAAGGTTCGCTGGAGCCAATCCCAGGTAACATCAGGCGAGAGGCGGGGTTCACCCTGGACAGGTCCCCAGCCTATCACAGGGCCACATACAGAGACGAACAACCATTCACTCTCACATTCACTCCTACGGTCAATTCAGAGTCTCCAATGAACCTGACCCCATTCTGCATGTCTCTGGACTGTGGGAGGAAGCCGGAGAACCAGGAGAGAACCCACGCACACACGGGGAGAACATGCAAACTCCACACAGAAAGGCCCTGGTTGGTTTGAACCGGGACTCGAACCCAGAACCTTCTTGCTGTGAGGGGAAAGTGCCAACCACTACGCCACCGTGCAGCCCCAAATTTGGAGCCAATCCATCAAATTGTGTCATTTGAGACATTTCAACTACAAACGTCGACCTCATGGTGATGCTGGAGGAAAAGTCAGGCGACCACCATTATCCTCTGGAGACTATAAGCCTGGGACCCAGATGGATTCTGGGAGCTCATTTCATTTGCTCTGCCAGACTACGGTCTGGGTCCCCTCCATTCACAACAGACTAGCCGATAATGGGCGGGGCTTATACCGTGACGCGTCGCTCAACAGACGTCACGTGATTCGTTGCGCTCACTGGTTGTTGGTCTATCCAACTGCGTCCAGAGGCAGTTTGGTCTGCGTTCATTTGGAAACCGGGGGTCCCAGACTAAAAACGCATTCGAGTGTTAGTCTTGCTACGACAGGCTGGGGGACTACAACATTTCCTGGCAACCCATCCAAGGCTCAATGTGCGCACCCGGCAGCTGACAGACTGACATTGCCATCTATAGGCTAGTCACGTCACACAGTGTGGCTGTAAATGCCCTTTCATTTTTTTAATGTGATATTGCATTAGATGAGCAATAAACAGTCTGTTTACAAGATCTGGAGGATGAACGTGAAAGCTGATGGGTCTGTCCACTTCTGATTGCCTGATGGATCGTTTGTCTTTCCATCTGTCCCATCTGGCTATCTATCCTCATTATATCCCTCCCTTCAAGTTGACACGCGGGTTAACTGGCTCTCCCACTGCCGAATGAAAGCTCAGACACATAATTAACTTTGTTAATTCCTCCGGAATCGTGAGGCGAGTGGCGCTGGAGAGAGACGCTGTGTTGTGCAACTTATAATACATGTGTATTCCGTGCGTTGTTTATTTGTGTCTGCCTCATTATGTCTTTAAACGCGAAGCAGCGATAAGGGTCCAATCAAATTTACTGCTGGATGCAAAAGTAGCAGCAGACCCAATCCTAAAACCAGCAAATACTTGTTACGACTGTGTGATGTTATATGAGATAAGATATGAAATATGAAATAAATATAAATATTGCACAGTTGGTTATTGCACTTTTGTACCAGTGAATCTTTTTTGTTTGTTTACAGTGGTTGAGTGCTGTGTGTGTGTGTGTGTGTGTGTGTGTGTGTGTGTGTGTCACCTGTTATTCTGCAAACACGATTCATAGGTCACGCGCCGTCTTTTAATTTTTTTAAAGACTGAATAACTGAAAAGGTATTTTCAGAGCGACATCTGACTTACTTTTAGAAACATGGCCTGACTTTCTCGAACAGTTAGAATGACAGAGGTGGAGGAGGAGGAGGAACAGTTAAATCTTTTCACACAGATGCGGCTTAAAACTCCCCGTCAGCGCTCAGTTCACTGTGTTCACACTGTTAATTGCTATCCATGGTGTCGTATCCATGGTGCCGCCGCCGTGTAACAAGAACATGTGATAAATGCCTCCTGATCATATCCATGTGCATCTCGTCCTGCACTGATTCTCTGAAGAATCCGGAACCATTTCCGATGATGTTCGGATAAGAAAGAACCCCAGTGTTAGGGCCAGGCATTAATGAGGTGGGGGGATTTATTTATTTATTTAACATTTAGACAATAAAGTCGAACTGTCGAGATTAAAGTTGAAATGTCCCTTAACGTCCGTGTTGTGGCTCCAGTTCAGCTGTCACACGTCCACGTTAACTGACGTTAGCAAAGCTACGCTAGCCTCGCTAACTGCGCGCCTCTCAAAATTTATTAACGGTCGTTTGCGGTTGAACGTCATCGCGTCGGGACACACGTCGACGTTCATGTTGCAAACACCCGTTGTCGCCGCGTCGTCTCCTCCAGATTCAGCCTGTCAATGATAAAATCGCAACTTCACAACTTGGTTAGCGGCTAGCGTTAGCTTAGCAAACTGGCCAACAGAACATCAACATCCGGTTGTTTGGTGCTGCGGAGAAGTGCTTCCGGGTCACAATGTTCCACTTTATTCTCAACATTCTGACTTACTTCTCGAAAATGTTAAACGAATGAAAAATTCTTCCGCCTCATTTGTTCTCTTCTTACGACTGGCCCTAATACTCTTCCGTAGGACATTTGTTCACAGCTAGGCGTCTAATCAAACAGCTCCACTCTGAACTCATGTTACAAATGATGAGGGCGTGGTCACGGTACAGGTTGATAAGACAAGTCTTTGCGTGTTCATTCCAAGACCTGATCGGATGCTGGACTTGCAGGGGAGCCATAAGAAACCTGACTATTAAATGATGGCAGAATGAAATAAACAAAAAAACCACACAGACACATATTGGATGTTTTTCCTCATTGATTTCGGCATCCGAAGGCTGTGTCCAGACTGCACCGCGAGCATTGTCTGGGCCAGAAAGGAAAAAGCGCCGCTCGGCTGCATCTCCTTTGCCGCTTCAGTGTCCATCAACAGCAGCTTAAGTGTTTTGGCAACAGGTCGGCACGCGGTCAGCAGAGCTCTTTCATCGGCTCATCCATTATTAACGAGGTGTCAAAGGCTCCTTATGACTGTGATTATCTCCGCAGGACAGACTGATCCCTGCAGGCCGCCAACCACCAAACACCATGTCCACTGTACATGTGACTGTAATAGACCAGCAAGATGAGCTGTGAGGAACCGGAGCACCGTTCTTTTTCCTTGTAATTATTTGTAAAAAAAAAATCACTAATAATTGTTTTATTACACTTACACTGTGAAAAAAGCAACACACTGAGAGAAACATTAATATTGTAGTTTAAAAAGGAAAAATTTGGAAAAGTGCCAAAAGTCCCAAACATAACAAAACTTCAAAATGATTTACAGATATGGAAAAAAAAGTCAAAATATCACAAGAATTAAGTCATGACTTTAGGACGAAAAAGTCATAATATTACAAGAATTAAGTTGTAATTTAATTATTATTCTCGAAAATATTACGACTTTATTCTTTTTTAGAGCTAATTGTAATTTTAATCAATATTAATGACCACTGTAATGTTAAAAATAATAATAATCCTAATAATAATAATAGTGCTAAAAATAAATAAAAAAATGTATTGTCTATTTGTCCTTTTAATTATTTGTTATGTCCTGTTCAAATATATTGTTATTTAAAGAAATGTTTATTACAGACAGGTCATAGCTTTTAATGTTTTCATTCACAATTCTCATATGTATTTCTACAGTTGTTTGTGTATTCTGTAGTTTTACTAAGGTAAACGCTGTCTGCCAGAAAACAGTTGAGAAATATTTAACTGTCACTTAAACAGGATTTATATTTCCCAGAGAAAAGTCTAGTTTCCTGCTAACGTATTCATTTGAAATTGTTCATGTGCTTTTTGAATATATTTGAGATAAACGTCAGTGAGGAAACGCCAACCCGTCGCTCCTGTGATCATCTGTCACCATTCTTTTTTCTTTCTTGAATTGATGTACTTTGACACTTGTCTGGGACGAATGTGTGATTTACTGCTTCATAGTCGGAATTCAATTCAATCTGACAACACTGTACTGTTTTGTCACTGTCACTTGTTGTTTAACAAACCCCTATATTATATTATACCCATCGTGATGAGACAGTCGACAGCACCGAGGGAAATAAAATGATTTATTGTTTTTTAAAAGGCAGCTTATCATCACATTCGGGCACATCGAGCAGAAGCGAAAAACCACAGTCGGCTCGCGAGGCAAAGAGTTGAGCTTTTTTATTAATTTCTTTACGGAATAATCTGATTTCCAAACTATGAACTCACCCCGACGCTGTCCTCCTGTCTGTGCTGCTTCCAGTTGTGTCCCGTGTCGCTGAACATCAGCAGGTACGACGTCAGCCAATCGGAGCTGCCGTAGCGGCCCTGGGTGGCGACCGCCGTGACCTCGGTCCGCTCGCCCAGGTCGACCTCCAGCCACTGGTACCCGTCGGAGCTGAGCGGGGACCAACCTCCAGCTCCTGCAGGCAGAGAGAGGAGAAGGAGAAAAGGAAAACTCATCACATTTCAGTCAATAGTAAAAAGATGCAATATGTGTGAGGAATAAATAGCTTGACCTTTAAACGTCTACCGACATCACATTTCTGTTCTAACAGAGGCGGAACGAAGCACATTCTCTGAATCGCACGCAACAGTTTAAAACCCATTTCAGTGCAACACCCGGGTGCAGTATTATTCCCTTGTGCCGAATCAGCGGATCGGCCTCATTCCACGACACCGCGGGACTGTTTTAATGTAGAAATAATTGAATTCAAAAGAATCCGAGTCAGTCAGTGTGCTGCTGCGCGTTACGGGGAACGTTTCCTTAATGCCAATTTCTGGACACAGTAGCTCACACGTTGGCACCGGTCCATCAGTGTCTTTGTCTCCATAAACGGGGGGGGAGACATTCAAACGAATGCAAACCTCTGCCAAGTCCCGACAATTTCCCGATTTACAAAACCTGCAGCCTCCCACAGCTTGTCACGCCTGTTGAGTCATTTTGTCTCTTTAGAGTTGGCTTTTTTTTTCTTTCTTTCTCTTTGAGAAAATGCGATGTTGTGTAGTATTAGACAATGTGCAACTTCTCATCTGTGATTTTGACCCGTCACGATACAGTTATGGATTGCACAGTGGAATGCAGCGCACCTCTCTCCTTATAGCACACAAAGTTATACGAACAGGACAAAGACGTTAAATTAAGGCTATACAAAAAATTGCAATTACGACATTTACTTTGTGTTTAATGAAGCTGCATTTATTAAATAAAGCAAACAAATGGCTTGAATTGTTTGCTAATCATTGTGTCATTGGATCGCAGATATTTATCATATATTTATATGATAGGATATGATATGATATGATATGAGCGGGAATATTCGTGTTGGAAAAACTTTTCGTCAAAATCCATCCAATACTTTTACATTTGTGTCAGCGTCAGTACATCTATTTAGAAATGAAAACAAAAATATGTCTGATTCCTCCTCTGGTGACCAAAGATTCTTTGGCATTCCATCAAATATTTGGGGTTGAAAATAAAAAAGGTAAAAACAATTATTTTTTTCGGGAGACTGATCTTGCCAACTGTTTAAATGTTTAAAATGCCAAAATATTATTTTGTAATTAAAAAAATGCATTTATATGATTTGGCACAACATTATTGCTCATGCTTTGTTTTCTACTTCAACACCATTATTTACATTTTTCCTACATTTTGCCATTAATATTTATGTACCTTTTTATAAATGGGATTTTTTGCGTATTTCTACATTGATTTATTGGTACTTTTACTTTCATGAAGAGTCTGAATAATTCTTACACCAATGTTAACGGCCACAGGTAACTCCATTTGTTTCCTTTTAAATTTTTTTTTAGATAAAAAAAAATTTTTTTTCGGGCTGTGGCCTGATCTATTGATCGGTTTTACAATTTGCTTGCAACTCTGAGCCCTTTGCTGTATAAAATATCATCAATAAGGGATCGTGGCGCCACACATCGATTTGTTTTACAGCACCGCCGTGGGTTTTCTTTCCCCCGTGCTACATATCAGCATTAAAGAGCAGCGTCGTAACGTGTCGATCGGCGTTGTCGAGTCAGTAGGTCGAGAAAATAAAAAAGAGGGGATTTGCCAAAAATGTAATTTCAATAAAAGTGCGGTTTGTCAATAGATGGCAGCATTTCCTGTGGATAATATTATATAGTACAGTGTTGCCTAATTGCACCATGTGCTAGAACGAATGTGTCTCATCCCCAAAATAATAATAATTTGTGTGTGGTGAGTTATTGATTAGTCACAAGCTATTTGTCAGAATATGTGTGTGTATGTGTGTGTGTAGCAGAAAAAAAAGAGAGGAGGAATACAAACATTGGAAGTCGATAACCTCCCGGGAGGCTTTAAAAAACAAAAAGAAACACAAACAGTGTAAATACTTATCCACATGTTTTTCTGAGTCTTAAGAGCGTAAAACTACATTTTTAGACAAAACAACAAACAGAATTTGTCCTGAGCTTCCGGGGGGACCGTGCAGTGCCCGGGGTTGTTTGCTTTTTGCTGTAGAAGCTGAAGTCACAACAGTAAGTCTGTCAGGGAACCCTGGGCACAGAAATCCCTTTTTCTTTCGGCTGCCAGATGCTGACCAGCGGTCGACCGAACAGCGCACACATTATGCAAAGCAACAAAGCGGCGATCCCTAAGCTCGGTTTGATAGATAGTAGATGGTAAAGAATGAAAGTCTCGCCTTCAAGCTCGGCTTTGAAATGGAACAATCGATGGCGTGGATGCTGATTCAGGAAGACGGAAACCGTGGACGTCTTAAGCAGAAGTATTTATTATAAGAGCTCAATATTGAGGAGACTTCGGTTCGCCACACAGATCAACAGGTTCACAGTGTTCGGCGTCCCAAGACAGTCTGTCCATCCCCGGTCTCTGTAGTGGATTTAGCTTTGGGTAATGTCGTCATCTCCCCGCGACTATGACATCTCGAGAGAGAGACTTCAGCTGCTCAATCATTGTTTCGTCTTGCCTCAGATGAGATGACCTCGCTTGGTGCCTGAGAAGACTCGTCTCAAGAGTTTCTGGTCTGATGAAAGCAAACAGAAGTACATCATCGGCGTATAGAAGTGATGCGGTCCAGTCCGGAAGGTCAGCAAACTCCACTTCTCCACTTTTTTTTGTCCATGAAAATTAAAAAACAAGACTTATCCCTGATAATTCTCGTCCTCAGGTAAAAGCCCAGACAACTTCCAGGAACGTGCTCAACTTGAGGTCCAGAATACATCGAAACACAGATCTGAAGCACAAGATATCTCTTTCGTGTTGAGCCCAGCAGCAGCCCTGTGTTCCTGCAGGAACAGCCTCAAGTTCCTCCGAGCGACGCGGTCACGCGACTTCTCCAAGTCTTGCGAGGCGCAAACTTTCACGACACCTCCCACCCAGTGTTCTTGCAAGAGTCAGCAGTTGGTCACAAATTGCCTCACAACAAACAGGAATGAATCCGCCTTCATCTCTTATGATTTTATAACAATATATTGCCACAAAGGCTTTCTGAACTGATGAAAGCAAAACGCAACAAAGTGCAATGGAAACGGACTGGGTGAATAAATCATGACGCACGTGGAGCGTGGGACTTGAGATGAAAAGCAGCGGCAGATAAAGAAAAAAGATCAGATCAAGTGTGGAGCGCTAAGGAGACGGCAACGTTCCTCATATCGAACACGGGGCGGAAAAGCAACATTTCCAACAATCTTCTCTTATAAGCCTTTACTGGCACCCAACATGGAGAATCATCACCGCCAACTGCTTATCGACATGACAGCACTGGATGTAGACACATAAATGAAAACTTTCGGGGAATACAGATGTAATTTGTCTCACGTTTAGATGGAGACTAATGTCAATGGACTGAAACCTCCTCTCCAGCACCCTGACATTACGCAGCTTTCCCCAGCGCGTTGAGTTGTGCCTCGTCGAAGTAATAGTTTTGTCGAGAACGCAAATGACCACCAATTTAGCTCCCGGAACCTTTTTCTGGGAGATTCCCAGCGAGTGAGTGGGGCGCTCGACTCCGACGCACGTTCCGGAAGGTTTCTTGACTCGGACTGTTGAGGAATTTCCGTCTATCTTCCCCTGAGAAACTGTTGAGACGAGCCTTCTTCTAAGGCACCAGGCAAGGCCGTCTCATCCGTGGCGAGCCGAAACAATCATTGAGCAGCTGAAGTCTCACTCGAGGTGTCACTGACGCGGGGAGATGACGACATTACCCAAAGCTATACAACTACAGAGACCGGGGACGGACAGACTGTCTTGGGACGCCGAACGCTGTGAACCTGTTGATCTGTGTGGCGAACTGGAAGCCTCCTCCATATTGAGCTCTTATAATAAATACTTGCTGCTTAAGACGTCCACGGTTTTCCGTCTTCCTGAATCAGCATCCACGCCATCAATTGTTCCATTTCACGGACAATCTCATGATACTTTCTTCATATTTGAAAGGCAAACTCCAGAAAATGCCCAGACTCAATATTTTACGCGCATTTTCCGGATGTTCATGTCCTGAAATCATTTATAGATTCATGCCATTCAATGGCCCACGTCAGTTTCTTCTGTTTCCCCGTGTTTCTTGAGTCTCTCCTTTACGGAAAAGGCTGAACCGCCACAGTGGAACTGAAAACATCTTAGGTGTCTCTCGTCATTACGACACAAAGTTTCACGTTGTATCAAATGATGAAGTGTTTGGCGACACATAATTCCAGCAGATTTTCGACTTCTTGAGAACGTGCACAGTCCCCCACCGCGTGTCTCCCCATCCTCGGCCTCCAATTCTCCCAGATGGGACGTGAACAATGTGTCACAGGTCTCGTTTTAACGACATAATTAACCTTTGAGTGAGACAATTATCACATTTTAACGAGATAATGATCGCGAAGAAAAAACGGCTACGATATTTGAATTCATTCACTTAATTAAATTCAGCGCTTCCGTTCTCCTTGGTAACATGTCAAAGGAAATAAACAAAGAAATTGATTGAAAATCTTTTTTTCTTTTTTGACTACATATTAGGTACCGAAAGCGCCGTCGAAAAAGCGCTGGTAGTAATCATTTACACTGGTTTCACTGGTTTCTCACCGGAGCAACACGTGGCGGCAGGGCAGCGGAGAGACGCTCTGCCGTGGGTCCGGGGGCCGGCGGAGCCCGATCTTTATAAGAGCCAAAGGCCGAAGCTAATAAGCACCTGACTTACAGACGAGTCCAGTGGCAGCCGAGAGGACGGGAGACGACGCGCTGACCTTTTTCGCTCGCGATGAAAAGAGGAAGAGATCAGAGGCAGACGACTCGAGAGGGCCCGAGCGCTGTCACAGACATTTTTTTTCCCCCCCGTGTTGCGTCTAAGTTGAAACGGAGGTGAACCGATTGGCTGACGGTCTAAACGCTTTCTGTCACGGCTGTCACGTAGAATCAAAGAGAGATCTCTCGCTCCCTCCTCCTCCTCCTCCTCCTCCTCCTCCTCCTCCTCCTCCAGCCGCCGACAGAACCAGCTCCCGCCACCTCCCGGACGACGTAATTACAGTTAATGATGGTGTGGAGTGTGACATCACAGCTCTTGACGGACAATTACGAGGCCCGGCGGCGGCGACGTAACAGGTCATTAACCCCCCCCCCCCCCCCCCCCCCCCGTAAAATAAACCAGCGTTTTAATTGCTCTTTCTTCATTCCCGAATTTTTCGACGCGGGCCACGATCCAATTTCTCCCGAGCTGAACTGCACGGCAGCGGAGTAACACGTGGCCGGTAGCCGCTGTGCGATTGAGGCCACGCTGGTTAAGTCGGCTATCACCTCGACTTGCACGTGGAAGATTATAAAGCACCACGAGCCATCTCTTTTTCCTTACATTCCCGCCTCCCATTATAATATATAATATAATATTCACTTTATTTATATATCACTTCTCAAGCGTCGGCACAAAGTGCTCTCCAAGTGGAGAGTTATGGTTTGTATTTTTCACCTCAGGTCAATTATAGTGCAGCTAATGCTCCAGTCCCCTGAATGTGTCTCAGAGGAGGAGCGAGCGAGGTGCACTCCACGTGAAAGCTTTCTCTTGAACCAAGCGGCGGCACACCTCCGTTTGGAATCTGATTAGCGAGCGGTCAGTTGAAAGGCCAGTGGAGCTGTCGTAGAAACAGCATTGACCGTAATTATGACATTTCATGATTTATAGGCGCAGCGCCTCGCAGGAGGCCGGGGCGCGGTGGTGATCACGCTGAGGACAGGAGTGTTGTTGTTGTTGTTGTTGTTGTTGTTGATGTGATTTTTTTAAAGTCATCAACACGCCCACTGACTCGAGGAAATCCTTGTTGTATTCCCGCATGCTGGCGTAGTGGTCAGCACTTTCGCCTCACAGCAAGAAGGTTCTGGGTTCGAGTCCCGGTTCAAACCGACCAGGGTCTGTGTGGAGTTTGCATGTTCTCCCCGTGTATGCGTGGGTTCTCTCCGGGTTCTCCGGCTTCCTCCCACAGTCCAGAGACATGCAGAATGGGGTCAGGTTCATTGGAGACTCTGAATTGACCGTAGGTGTGAATGTGAGAGTGAATGGTTGTTTGTCTCTGTATGTGGCCCTGTGATAGGCTGGCGACCTGTCCAGGGTGAACCCCGCCTCTCGCCCAATGTCAGCTGGGATTGGCTCCAGCCCCCCGCGACCCTTAAATAGATGAAGTGGTAGACGATGGATTGATAGATTTTCGCGTGGGCTCACTCGGACATTTTCGAGGAGATGTCATCCGGGGGCTGGAAGGAAAAAGTTTGGGAAAATGATCCCGAGCGACGTTTGTGGACGTTTGCGTATTTGTCTGAAAAGCAGCTGAGCGACGGTGCACCGACGAAAACAGGCCTCTGTGTCCTATTGGCAAATCAATTGGAGTTAATTAAATGCAGGTTTCTAATTTGTCTGTCTCTATTTTTTTCTGATAATTTGAATAGCACTTGGGGAAATTTTCCAATAAGTTATAAGGAAAGAAAATTGTGGACAAGCAAAACACAATATTAACAATTGATTTACGATCGTCAAGCAACGTTGATATCGACTAATCTTGCCAGGTGAATTTGCAAATTCTGTTCCACGATGTATGAATAAACTGAAAGCGGGTTTAACCTCTCGCTTCGTCCCTGATTCTCCAGCGATCCACTTCCTCCGCGAGGCCTCCGACACCCGAAACCGACTCAATTTGTCTCGGTCTGGTTATCAGAGCGGCTGCAGGTGTAGTGTGTGTAGCCGGTGAAGAGGACGAGGAGGCCGCGCAGCGCTCCTTCTGCTCTGCCGCTCGAGCCCGGACAGCACGCTTCACTGTAATGAGCAGCTCGGATGGACAAATACAAAGAAAAAGACTTCAGAGTCATTAATAATGCACCGATATTCCACCTGACGAGAGCAGAGCGCAGGACGGGAAACATACAAAGAGAAAGAGAGAGAGAGAGAGAGACATGGGTGAAAAGGAAGAGTCGTGCAGAAAGGAAACGGTGAGGAGGAGGAGGAGGAGGAGGTGAGAGAGACAGGTGGAAAATGAATGGCCATTGTGACAGACAGACAGACAGACAGACAGACAGACAGACAGACAGACAGACGGGTGGCTGAAAGGAGAAGGAGAGAGACGGGGTTACAGGCAGACGTGTTGTACAGCTCCCGGAGTGAGAGCTCTGACATTTGCATGAGAAAAGCAGAACTGGATGGTAATTCCAGCAGCCTGATAACATGTCAGACGGACGGAGAACCTAATGGGCCCCGTGCAGCAGCATCAGCATCAGCATCGGCATCAGCATCAGCAGCATCAGCATCAGCAGCATTAGCAGCATCAGCAGCAGCATCAGCATCAGCATCAGCATGAGTATCAGCAGCATCAGCATCAGCAGCAGCATCAGCAGCAGCATCAGCCGCCTGGTAAACTGTGAATGTCTCCTGCGGGCGGAGGACAACACATTTCCAGTTCCTCTGTTTCCAGAGTAACGTTGGAACTATACGGGGACGCAAACAGCGAACGCGCCGCGAGTAAATCGATACCTGATTAGCATAACCACGTTCCAATTAAAGTTGATTCCTCCCTCAAATCTCATTCATTTATAAAGTGATCACTGAGGCGCGGCAATTTTCGTTTGAAGTCTATTCCAGCGAAAAGCCCTAATTGTAGTGACATGGCCGATGGTTGTCAGTGTTGCCCGAGAGGGGGATTGAAAAAAACAAAACCTTTATTTCAACAAGGGAGACTTTTATTGACACTTGGTAAGAAGACTAAAGCTGACTGAATCCGTTCTTGACTGATGAAAACGTGACTGCGGACTAATGACCATGAGAGAAATAAAAGAAAAAAAGGTGAAAACAAAGAATATATATATATACATATATATATATATATATATATATATATATATATATATATATATATAAAAAGAATATGCAAATATCTCCAAAAAGGCTCCACCCCAAAGGTTCCTGTACTTTTGTAGTAGTACCCCTCCAACAGCAGGGATGTAAAAAGATTTCCCCCCAGGACTCAAAGGGGCAGTAAGCGATTCTGGAGAAAACTTGCTTCTCTCTTTGTTGTTGTTGTTGTTGTGATTTTAGTGCCTCGGGCCGCGGACCGGCGACCTCCGGGATGGGAGACCGACAGGTTGACCACTAGTCGCAAGAGTTAACTGGCGACAGCTAGCGGGACCTTGAGGGAATATTCGCATATTTTTACAAAACGTGTATTAGTTTAAAATCACTTACTGCCCCTTTAATTTCGATCCTGGTCCGCGTATGGTTGAAACACAGCTTTGGATGGATTTGATATATTTCAGTTTTTATATTCATCAAGATCAAAAAGAAGCGTGATATCATCCGCTAAAGTTTTCTTTTCTTTTTTACAGTGTTGTTCATATACATTATGTCAGCAAACTTAAATTCCCCAAGATATTGAAATCCAGATTTTGTTTCCTTACAAAAGTGTTTGATCTTATCGTTTTTTGTTTGTTTTTTTCAAAACACGCAACCAAACCAGGGTTTTGGAAATTTGGATTCATTCCACAAAACAAAAAGGATGAAGAGGAGCAAGAAGAAAAAAGACAAAGATTAATAAATGGTTGGGTTTTGGCTACAAATAAAGCACTGAATGTCAGAACGCAAACCTATTAGCAAATGCAGCGATTCAGTACGTGAAAGAATTTGATATATTACACTCACGAGACACATGTCAAATAATAATAATAATAACATATTTGATTTATAAAGCGCTTTTCATGCACCCAAAGCGCTGGTACAAAAATAAAGAAGTAAAATTAAGTCAAAGTCATGTAACGCTGCTGCAAATGTGATGTGACACCACGGTATCACAGTCAGTACACGAACCTCTGGTGTGAACATTTTGATTTACTGTCTACACTCATCATGTAGGTGGGGACGTCAGGGGGTCCGACGATCAATTCACTTAGCGAGTTTAACGAGGTGAGAGCGAACGCCGCTCCTCAGAGGAAACAACCGGCGGCGGCGGCGGCGGCAGGAGATGGAAATGACACGGAGGTGATTTCTTTATTCATCCATCTCCTCGGCAAACAGCTGGACGAAGAGATGCCACGCAAACAGTGTCTTCGCGTTCCGCCGACGGCCAGAGCTGGATTCCACGAGAAGAAGGAAATAGAAAAAGACGCCCAACCCATGTTGTGATAGTCAGTCGTAAGCCGCCCATTCCCTCACACACTCCCACCTCCTATTACTGCACTTTCTCATCTCCATGTGTTTATTATTATTGGAGGAGGAGGACTGACAGGACTTGGGAAAAGCCGACTCCACTTTCACGGAACTTCGTCATCACGCGACGGAGGATGTTGTTGGTGCGTCTGTCGTGGTGAATCTACAAATTTCCCAACGTGGACTACAAAAGACCTCAGCGGCTCCATCAGCATGTTTCAGTCTTTTTCACCACCGTGTGACATCAGATGTTATGATTCATATGTAACGGTAACTGACACGATGACGTCTCTCCTGCGTCATATTCATACTCTTCTTCTTCTTCTACTTCAGATTGAATCGTTGACGTCCGTTCATGGCGCGTCACGGCGAATGACGCTGCCGCAATGAATTGCGGGGGCGTCTGTGTCTCCTTACTCTCACAGAGGAAGCTCCAGTGTGTCCTACGCTAGAGGAGATAGGGAAGGAACCACTGAAGCTCCTTTCCTGTGCATTTAGAGAATCCGAAACAGCTCTCATCATGGCTGCCGATCAAATGCACGTCGGGATTTAGGAAACTTCCTCAGACAGTTTGACAATTTCGAACCTCAGCCCCCGGCTCAACCTTCCTCCAGTTAAAGGGACAGTAAGCGATTCTAAAGCAATGAAAATCTGCCAATATTTCCTCGAAAACAACCCAGCGGTGCGGACCGCACCACACGAGTGACGAGAGACGGGCTGGCGGTTCTGGCCTCGTGGTTAGCGCTTCCGGACCCCCGTACCCGAGGTCACGGGGTTCGCGGCCCGGCCAGAGTAGTAAATTCACAACAACAGAGAGAGGAAACAAGCTTCCTCCCGAACCGCCGAACTTTTTGTGGGAGCTCTATTAAATACTTTGAAGAATCTACATTCAGTTCATCAACGTCTGTGGGCTTGTGCGACACGCCCCGATGGCTGCGTGCGCTAAAGCTGCGTCACGTTGACATGAACAGATGTGTTTCGTTGCACAGCGAGCAGCGTTAATCTGCGGGTTCAGCTTCCCTTTCAGTTTTTTTCCGCGGGTACCCAACATCCTTCCTGCCTCAGTCGACTCTGAGTTGTTCCGAGCGTGACCTTCGTTTCGTCAAAGCCTCACCTCCAGATCCGGCACAGGATCCCCTACGCTGGTGGAACAAACAAACCCGTCAAAAACAAACAGCAGAAGAAGAAGAAGGGGACAAAGGAACTATTGCCTGTTCTCTCTCTCTCTCTCTCTCTCAGATCGTCTCGTCTCTCCACTTCTCTCAATCATTATGGTTTTTTTGTTTGTTCTGAAGTCTTTTCCTGCACTGAGCTCCACTGCTACTCGGGGAAAAAGGAAAGATTCCTTCACTTCCATAAAAGGCTCCAGGGCTGTTTCGCGTCTCCTCCAATCTCAGTGGATTTGCGGATCTGTCAAAAACAGCAGCAACAACCTGCCAGATCCATGTTTCCGGGGCTAAAAACGCCACGCGCACAAATAGGGGGAACAGAAAAGGAATCTGTCAAATGTGTCGAATGAATAAATTTGAAACAATCTTAAATACAATACAAAGGTTTTATATTGAAAACTGCCAAGTTGCTCGGTGGCTACCACACAACTGCAATGTCGCCAATGCAATTCCTTCCAGATACTTATTTTTCGTCTTAATTCTGTTGCATGTCTCTCTCTCACACACACACACACACACACACACACACACACACACACACACACACACACACACACACACACACACACACACACACACACACACACACACACACACACACACACACACACACACACACACACACACACACACACACGCGCACACACACACACACACACACACACACACACACACACACACACACACACACACACACACACACACGGCGGCGGAACCTCTTCTTCCTCACCTTCTCTCCGGTTGAGTTTGGCGAAGCCCGGCGCGTGGCTGCTGGACAGCTGGCCGGAGCTCCTGAAAGACGACGGCGGCAGGTTGGACACCAGCGGGCCGTCGCACACCCCTGTCGACCAATCACAAGGCGGGAAAGAGAGACGATCCGTGGTTAGCATTGAATTACTTTTGAAGGAAATCCTGTCGCTCACTAAAGTGTCAGGAAAACAGGAAATGAGTTGTTGTTGTTGAAATTTTTTTTTCCAGTTTTGATCAGAACAATATTGAAAAACTTTATCAACTGTTAATACTTATCACTGCACTTCCTGTTGTGCACAACATGCACATTTTAGGTTTTAGGGTCATTTGTACGGCAATGTTCGGTGCTGGCTCCTCATTTTGTTGCTTTCAGAGGGAACAAGTCTTATTATATTAATGTATTTTAGCACCAAAATTCAAAAATTTGCGTTCATTATTCTTAGAAAATTATTGAATTGTTATTTTATCCCAAACAAATCAGCAAATACATCAGAAAACACATAACTGACCAGAATACTGCGACTAAAGTTAAAGTGTCTTCACTTAAGAAATTAAGTTATGGTTTCTCCCTGTGGAGGAACCATAACCAGAAGCATGTGCGTGTGTATGGCGTCTTTAAAAAAATCCAATAAAGTTAATATTTTGGCAATATAACATTTTCTGTAATATCAGATATGCCCCTTCTCGTGGATACTTCTCCTTCCACGTTCATTAAAACATGTCGGTGTTCGTTCAGATCGGGGGCCGTGAATGATTCATGTTTCCAGCCCTGCGTCCAACATTCTACAGCTGGAGCAAAATATTGATAGACGAGGAGGCGACGATTGGACAGAATCTACATACGTCTGTTTCTGGAAGGCAACGGCAGCCGTGTCCACGTTTCAACAGTAAAAGAGACAAAAAAGCTTTAAAAGCTCAGGAGAGCAGGAAGACGTAGATGAACAGACGCACAGTAAAGCGGAATAACCCTTTTTGTTTTTGCCTGGATAAACGAGACTCAAACAGGCGTTTGACTTTGCGTTCTCGTCTCAGATTGATACAGGACCGTCGTGGAAAATCATAAATCATGAAAGCAACTGGATGGAAGCATCCCAACTTCTTTTTCCAGGTTTCAGTGGTTCAACAGCGAGAAAAACCTCACCGAGGTTATCGGACGCGGCAGGAGACGGGATCAATCCCCCCCCCGGTTGAATTGCGGGACGGGGGCGCTCCCTTGATGCCGCGAGATGAGAGTCTCGTATCTCCACGTTATCGGAAGCTTTGCGAGGGCCAAAGAGGAAGAAGAAACGTAGAATTGCTTCCTGGAGTTCATCAAATGAGAGTTCTGGAGAGGATTCTGTTTCAGGATTCTGTTGTCGTCCTGAGCAGGCAAATAAACAACCCCTTGAAATGAAATAGAAATCTGGACAATGAAGGTTTTCACATGACAACAGGATCATCATCGTCATATCAGATCTCTTGCCTATTATATCGCAAGGAGTCCATTCACGGGGAAGGAGTTTTTCCCTGTTCCCCAGGAGGACACGGGCCTCTCAGCTGCAACGGCGTCGTATTAAAGGGTGAACGAACAGTCTAATATGGTCCAGTCTGATGAATGAACGGTGCGATGGACGAAATGCAAGTTGTCCTCGTGTCGTGTCGCGGAGATGAACGACGGGCTCACACTGACGGAGACGGATCAGGGAGAAAGAAACCTCCACGCGTTACCACACGTCAATGGCTTGTGCAATTAAAGCATCGTATATTATACACGCTGCCATGATTAACAGTAACTGAGCTTCGTTCTCGCACGCAGAGATTCATGAACATGGGCTCAATAAATATGAGCAAGTTTTCCCATCGAGTTCCGAACCTTAAGCCGAAGCCAAACTGACGCCGCCCTCCGACCTCCGACCTCCGACCTCCTCCGACGAGGCTCAAGCTTCGATTGCTCCGTCAACGTTACGTGAACTTCGTCCCGACAACGCGAGGGTCTTCGTCCGCCGCTCGGTATCCAGCAGCGGGCCGCGATGAGTGAACGACGCGCCGTCAGAACTATTAAATGACGAAGCTTTTTCGCAGGAGCACCGGACTGTTTTCTCTCCTTTCAGCAGTTTCTCAATGTGAAATTTAAGGCAAAAAAGAATGAACTCATGAATCAAATGAGGACGGACAAATGAGACAAATGTTGAACAAGCTGATAATTCTGTTTCAACATCTCCCTTCAAAATCGTTGCGGCGAATTTGTGGAATACGTTCACGGACGTTGAGTGAGAAGTCGAGTCCTTTTTCTCAAAGACTTCTATAGAAACAACCAGTGGAGTCGCCCTCTGCTGGTCATTCAGGAGAATACAGGTCTCGTGTACATCCGAAATTGGCTTAATTTTCTGGACCCGGGGACCACGTCCATCTTCATATACAGTCAGACAAGCGAGTACTGACAAATCAGTACAGACAAGCGATTCTGCTGTTTTGAGTCGACAACTGTAGAGAATAAGTAAATAAATAAATAAATCATGTCTTCATGCTTTTCCTCTCGATGAAATATCCTCCCATCAAATGAACATTTCTGGTGCCCGAGGAGGATTTTAGAGTTGGTGGTCAGTTCTATCATTCAACGTGAATAAAGCGTAATTCTGACAGAAGAAAAAAAAAAGAGAAAAAAAGCCTCATCAGATTAAAAAAGAAAAAAGATCTCCCGAGTGTCACGGCCTTGGCACCGCCGAGCGCGATTAATCACCGCCGACACGATCGGTGGACTGATACTTGGCACTCGGGGGGGAGAGGCCACGGCTCATTCACCTGCATTGCCCCTCTCTCCTTTGACTGTTCCGCTGAATAATAATTAAAAAAAAATACACTGGAGAGACCCTGACTACCGATGAGCTCCATCCATCACCTCAACAAACGGCAGTGAACGGGGGAGGTCTGTGAGCGAGAGCCACCCAGACCCCCGGAGGTCAGCGGCTCTCGGACTGAGCCGAACCCCGAACTCCTTCCTCCATTCAGATTCTAACCATCGTCCTCGAGCAGAAAAGAACAAAACATAAAACGTCAATGTCCATTTCACTAATCTGCACAACTTCTGTACCTCCGGGTTGGACCCACACATCCAGCTGCTACTTCAAAATAAGTGAGTAGAAAAAGCAAAAAGCAAGAATTTTTGCTTCTTATGTAGCACAATGGGGGGGGGGGTTTCTTTAACAAGCTGAACTTTTCAAGTTCGAGCCGCATTAGGCGAGATTCTGTTAAAAGAGAAGAGAATTGTATTAAATCACAGCAGGCGTCCGTGCAGAGAGCAACAGAAAGCGTATCTGCGACGTCTATTATAAATTTCCATCTGTTCAGACCCGTCTCATTTCATCTGCCACATACACAGACAGAGAGTAGTCGTGGCAACCGAGAGAACAGGTCAATTAATCATTATTTTTTATTATCAATCTGTTGATTATTTTCACTTATAATCATTTGGGCTGTAACAACTTTTGTCCAATCTACCCGTTTATATTCAATATGTAGTGACATGACTGAGAAAAAGCAGAGAGTCATCTTAGTGTCAGAGCAGTAAACGGCAACTGGATTCATTACATCTTTTTTATAATAATGAGGAAATATGTTAAATGATAAATCATTTATCTTGTGAACTTAATTCTTAATCTACAGCCCTACAGGATATTACAAATTCAAATATGAGCAAATTCAGAACTGCCTTCTCGACAAGAACAGATGTTATAGTCCAGACGGATTCTGTTTAAAGAATCTCTGACAACATACATCTTGGACTTTAAAGATTAACCCTGAGCCAAAATAATAACTGTGGCTCTTTTCTACTTTCTGCAACGCGTTTGGATTTATATATTAGAGATAGAACAACCTGATTAAAACTGATGAATTATTCAACGGGAGCCAGCATCGTGTTTCTGAAAGCTGCCTGTGGCCCCGACTTGTTAATTGATTAATTGAAATGCGGAGCGGCGTGCGCTGCGCTAACTAACAGCCCCGAAGGTAAGGACACGGCGGGAGCTCTCCTCGCCGGCTTTGGTTAGCGTTGCTTTGACTCATAATTAATAGCGCGGGATGAGAGAATCTCATCGGGGCTGCAGACCAGCAAATGGATCTGCAGCGCATGCAGCCACACTGCAACTTCAAACCCCTCATCCAGTCATTAGTGGAACTTATGTCTGGTTCATACTGTATAAACCGACACTAGAGGAATGATTTTACATATTTTAAGATATAAAAATAAAAATATTTAAACATTTACTTCCCGATTCTTTAAAAAAGTCAAGTCAGAGGGGTTCGAAATGTTTCAATCTTTAAAGGAATATTTCACCATCTACAACTACAAACTTATTCACTCCAAAAAAAGTGGATTTTGCTTTATTTATATACAAGAAATTATTATGTGTTTTCTTGCCAGGAGTTAGCGAAAAAACTGGATTAGGAGGAAACTGCCAACAGTGATGTCCAAAGGTATTTAAAATGCATCATCACAGCTCCACTAAAGCTATTGCAACAAATTAAATTAAAAAATATTTGTGTAAAACTGACAAACTACAATGTTTCGGCCTTTGTTACACTTCAGTTTTTGTGCGGATTTATAGAAACACAAGGATGTGACAATCAATTTTATTTCCTTTTTCTAATCGCCAGTCCAATTTGTTACTCAAATCTACCTTAATAAAGTTATTCTATATCTTTGGTTATTTGCTTTTATTTGCTTCTGTGTTATCCTATATTATTAATATTAGTTGTTACAACAGGTTTCATTTTTGTTTCGTATGAATGTCGAACTGTTCCTTTAAGAAACATTCATGCGACAGAGGCTATTTAGTTTTTTTTTCCTGCAACCCCGCCTGCAATCTGAGAATCTCCACTTCTCTGGTGAAGGGGCGGGACATTTCCTACACATTTTGAAGAGCGGTTGACCAATCACAACAGACTGGGCCCAGCTGTGCCAATCAGAGCAGTCTGGGGGTTTATCGGGAGGGGGCGGGGCTAAAAGAAATCCAGGAGTTTAAGACAGAGGGTGAAAAGAGGAGCTGCAGGACTGGACAGCAAGAGAACACTGATGCCTTTTCTGAACATTAGAGCATGTAAACCTTTTTAAAGTGGTCACCCAAATTAAAAGTATGAACCTGAATATGAGCATAATATGTCCCCTTTAAACTTCTCTCCTCAAGAGAAACTACGTTTTTGAATAGTTTCTCTCCTTTCAGCTCACCGTGATTCAGAAATTGCAGATTCATGCATATTGTATATACAGTGGATACAATCATTATCCCAATATATATACCACTCAAAAGGAGAGAACACTGTGCAGTGTGTGTGTGTGTGTGTGTGTGTGTGTGTGGCGGAGTGCGAGACGGGCAGCGACCAAATGAAGTGATCAAAACAGCGACGAGCCACATCATCGCGGCGGCGTTTCAAAGAAACTCTTCGTCTTTTAAAAACTGTCAAGTTTAACTCGCGTAAACACCCGGCGATGTTGAAACAAGCTGCGGAGAAGCGAGACCTCCACCGCGGCTCGGTTCAAACGCTTCCGTGTGGGCCCCGGACATTCGCTTTGAATCATTACGCAAAAATTATGCAGATTCGAAGAAAAGAAACGGGGAAACGCCGCAGGCTACATCACTCGTGCTAATGGCTCCGGGGGGAGACATGTATCATAAAGCTTCCACTAATCCACCAGCTGCACTAATGGTGTAAAATGATGTGAATATATTACCCCCTTACAGTAATTGAAAATATCAACACAGCTACATTGTAACAACAACAAAAAGAGAAAAAAGGCAATTTGTTTCTTGTCATTCAGGCAAAATAAATAAAAATATAATCACAAATACATTCGCATCACCCAGGCAGCTGAGCAAAATTAATTTGTTTCAAAAGCGACACAACTCAATTAAATGGGACACCGGGGACTCGTGATAATCGGAAAAAAACACCCTCTGCGATGCTTCAGTTGAGGGACTAATAATGCGGAAAGTATTATATAATCAACGTGAAAAGATATTAATACGATTTAAGCTTTTTCAGCACGGCCCAATAGCTGATGTGTTCTCCTAATGGTGACAGAAGATCAGTCAGATCTTTTTTTGCATCCGTCACCTCGACATGTAACGTGCTCACGTCGATGCAAAGATTGTTCAAGATTACAAGATTTGTAAAAATGGTAATAACTTACACTAGTGTCCAAGAAAACAACATTACCACCAAAGAAAAAAGCACAACCTCCACATGCTCATAGTGCTGATGGTCCCGCAAGAAAACATCTGAGCCTCAGAGAAACTCCACAGGGACGGAGAGAAGCACGGAGGCGCTGAACTGCCGCAGTGGAATTCAAAATGTCTTATATTTCACGTTGCAACGTGATCATTTTCTTTTTAAAGGGATAGTTCAGGGATTTTGAAGTGGGGTTGTATGTCATATGAAAATATGTCATATGAAAACACCTAAAATAATTTTTAATTACGCTCTCGCGCTCTCAGAATTTCCTCCGTGTGTGTGTGTGCGTGCGTGCGTGTGTGTGTGTGTGTGTGCGTGCATGTGGCCTCTTCACGCCTTCCCTGAGCCACAAGAGGAGACAAAAGCGCCGTGCACCGACCAAGGTGAAGATAAACAGAAGACCTCTCAGCTCACGTGAATTTTTTTTAAAAAAAGGGAAAAGAGAGAGAGAGAGAGAGAGAGAGAGAGAGAGAGAAGATACCGTTCTTCACACCAGATAACACATAGAAGTGATAAACCTTCTTCCTCGGGAAGATGCCGCTCCTGCTGATGGTGGAACTAGAGGTTGTGTTACACACATTTGTTCGCTGCCCGCCTTTAATTTAATCTCTCACTGGAGCTCGAAGTGCCTTTCTTAAAAGATGTTTTCATCTCTGTGGTGATAATGCACTTCACAGAAATGTAACTTTTTTCCTTCTTTCTTGGGATAAACTTGCGTCGGGGCTTTAAGGTCATGTAAACATAGCTGTCCTGATCTGCCCTGCTAATGACTCCAGAGACTTCAACAAATATATATATATCTATATCTATATAGATATAGATATATATAATACTTTATAGTATATATAAAGTATATACCAATATCACTTGAAGCACTTTTTTGGGGAGACAAGCATTTAATATTAATACCAGAGCAGACACAAGTGTACACACACACACACACACACACACACACACACACACACACACACACACACACACACACACCGCGTCCCTCGTCCTGTCCTCGTCGCCCTCCTCTTCCTCGCGAAGTAGAATCGTGTCCGACGCGGCGCATCCAGAGAGCAGACGGCGGTTCCTCGGACAAGTCGGCGAGGGGTGAAATAGGAAAAGGCGGCTGGGAAAAAAAAGTGTCAGTGCGGACGTGAGACGGACGTGAGGGATATTGCTGTGAGACAGACTCCTGACCCCTGAGGTTAATCCTCTCATATCTTATATTGCTCTTCCTCCGCTTCGTCCCCTTCGCCTTGTCCACATTCAACCCCTCCTCCTCTTCCTCCTCTCCCTCACATCCGTCGGCCCTTCTCTCTGTTTGAGTGCTTAGCTGTGATTCAGCTCCGTCTCGTCGCGTTGAAATTCAGGCCTGACGCCGTCCGTCTCTAATGGCCACCGACTCCGCTCTGCCCCCCTCTCTTGATACAAAGCGGCTGGCTTTGTATCGGCATCAGGCGGTGATCAGCGTCTACCTTGTGTCTGTGGCAGGGGTCACATTGAGAGGCTTTGACCGTGAGGTATGAGGACGTGCAGATGCGCCGACGGGGCCGAGTTGAGCCAATTATAGCTTTGCCAGAAACATGTAGAATAATGCAAAGTTCATAAGTGCAATTTTTAACGGGACACTTTCTAGATTTTTCAGGGTGAGCTTTATTCTAATGGCGGGGAGGAGATGGGAAAATGTGACATTAAAATTCCCACAGCTCGGCGACGCCACCTGTTGATGAAGAGCGCGTACTTCCTCACTTTTATTAGGTGAGAGTAAAGTCAAAGCCAAAACGTCACAGCAGAGGAGTTCCCATGTCGTCCTCTCGCCCACTGGGACGCGGTTTTCGCGGACAAAATGGCGACTCGATTTACGGCACGAAGGAACTGCGTTACCCATTGCGTTACCAAAACGAGGACGTGAATAGCGTTCTCCCGGTATCTATAACTTCCTCAGGAGCTCTGAGAAGGAGTACAGGCGTCACTACCGGCGTCTCGCTACTGCAGCGTCTTTTTACGACAGCGACCAAACAATGACCCCACCTGGCACCACTAGGGGGCACCAAAGTTGACCGTTGCCGCTTGAGGTAACAAACATGTTTTTTTATGCTAATAGTTCATAAAAAAAAAACCATAAAGAGATAGGAGATGAAAGGAAATAAATTATTTCAAAAAGAAATGGCTGTTCTCTTAGAATATGATATATGATATTCATTATTTCACACCAATATATCAATGAATATTACCAAGAAGCTACATGGTGGAGGATGGACATTTTGGATTTTGAATTCAAATTTGTATTCACTAGCACAATCTTTTCCTTTCTGTAACCATACTGTGGTTCTCATATGCAGGTATTGTTTCGTACTGCATGTTATCAAAGTCACAGCTCCACATTATCTCAGGTTCTGCCGAATGCCTGGCGGGTTGGATATTGCCAAGCAATGGATCCATTACTCACGAATCAAAATTTTGACTTTGTCCGAGGCCTTTGCCAAGAAAACAACTTGAGAAGGGCCATTATTCAAGTCTGAACTCTGAGATAAATCTGCTCGGATGCACATTTGTTTTAGTGTAACCAAACCCTTTTTGAACAGTTAGAACAAATGCTCACGTCTGAACCCGGGGAAACAACAAATTGCGGGGGAAAAAAAATGCCGCGGACGGTTCTCGCCCTGAACACCATCCCTCAGCGCGAAAGTGACTGAGTGTCGTGACCTCCGCCGACGGAAGCAGATCCAGAATTCAAAACAACAAGTAATCTGCGATGATGACAGCCGCACATGATGGATGTCTTCATCCTTCGGGAGTCACACTTGGAATAAATACAGGAGGACTGCAGTCGTCTGTCTGCCCACTTAAAGGTTCCTAATTTCACTTTATTTGTATTACAATAGATTTAAATGCTGAGATGTTTCTGTCTGAAACGCTACGTCTTATCTCTTGGCCCTCCGCCAAGAAATAAGCTGCTCTGATTGGTCAGCTGGCCCAGTCTTTTGCGATACATAAGCAGAAATGTCTTGCCCGTTGACATTGAAGTACCTAAAACCTGTCTTCTCTGGAATCACCAGCAGGGGGCGACTCACTGGTCGCAAAAAGACGTCAGTTTCGACAGAAGTGTACGAGAAAATGACTCTTCTCCTCACTTGATACATAACGTCAGTAAACATTTCCCTGAGACGCTTGTGTTCTCAATCGCTAGCGTCAAGATGCACGGATGATTGACAGCGGGTTCCGTCCAACCGGTGCACGGCTGCTGGTGCAGATGGACGCGCAGTGGACGAGCTCTCGGTCAAAGTGTAAAAGTCGAGGCTTCAAAAACGGCAGTTCACAAACCGACTTCACGGTGGTCGGGTCACGCCCCTTTACCCAGACGGCGTCCTCGGAGCTGTAAACTCTGCTGTAGCCACGGTAACCATAGCGTTAGTTCGTGCCCATTGAAGCCAGATTGGCTGGTGGGGCGGGGCATAATACATGATTTTTATAAAAATGTAAAAAATTAAAAGCCAGGAACGCAAAAACAAATCTTTTAAGACACTTCAGGAGCGGCGTTTTCTGTGGGACAAAGGGGCTCTCGTGAAAACCTATGACACACTAACGGAAAGGGAGGAAAAACCTGAAGAGCAGGATATTTAACTGCCTGTTCCTGGGTTAATAAATCCAGATTTATGACGCGGTGGTTTTTCCGTGGTTCCGTAACCTTGACTTCATCCCTTCCCATTCATGGCTCCACTTTGCCGGCACACATTTCCATAAATGACATCAAGGAAGAAAGATGAAGGGGATCTATCCTCGGCAATTCCTCTCTTTTTTTCTCTTCTTTCTTTCTTCCTCCCAGCTCACGCTGATGCAGCCGGGTCGTGAATCACCGAGGCCCTGGGAGGCTCGCAGGGAATTTCACCACATATTCACGAGAAGGCAGTTTATAGTCACAGGGTTTATGTTCTCCTCGGCGCAAACAACTAGCTCATTCACGGGCAATACATTCCCATTTGGCGGGGGGGGGGGGGGGGGGGGGGGGGGGGGGGGGGGGCTTCGCAGAACCTGAAATAGGCTGCGGAGTTTACACCTTCCTCAGCATTTTTTCTCTCTCTCCAGCAGATTAATCCTGGACGAGATGAGGGATTCTCCGCGAGCTCTGGGACTTAATCAAGCGGCCGGTGTATTCCCCTCGGAGAGCTCCCGCAGTCTAAATGACCGACTCTTTTCGATCGTGATCCAGAAATCACCATCGTCTTTTTGGCTGAATGCGAATGAATTTCTCGACCGTTTCTTTCACCTGGCGAAACGTCCCCGAGCCACTTTTTTCCAATCTCGGCCACTGACTCCGAGGCACTGCGGGATACCTTTCTTTCTCTCCGCAGGCGGAAAACAAACTGATTACTAATAGCGGCCTAAAACGTCTTCCCCGGAGGCTCAGACTTAAGACTCAGAGGAACCGTCATTTTAACGCCCGGGGAAAATGCAAATCAGATGCATGAGAGTGTGGCGGTATTATCTGTCATTAGGGCGAGGATTAAAGTCATGTAGTGTTCTTGAGATTATCTGTCATTAGGGCCATGACACACTCCAGTGGCTCTACACAGAGGAAGACGGATGACACTCGGAGAGAGAGAGAGAGAGAGAGAGAGCGAAGGAGCAAGATGGAGAGCGCACCTGAGGACGACGGTTGGGGGGAAAAGTGAACGCAACCGTCGGTCCTCCATCAACGGACGACGAGCGATATGATTGACGGCTCGCGAGACGGAAAGTGCCGCCATGTCCTGCGGAGACTGAGCCGGGCGAGGGGAGGACAGAAGTTCATGAATAAATGATGAGAGACGGGCGTCACCTGCGCCTGCTGGGCCATGCGGCGTATTGATCGTAACTTGACCCCGTTTCTGGCTCTCGGAGTTTTGGCCACAACCAGGAGTCAAGATTGGGGGGGGGGGTTTGGAGATGAGGAGGAAAAGAGCGTGTTCCGTCTTTTGACTCTCGGCTGAAGACGCGAGCGACCGCGTGGCGAGTTGTCGTCCGCGGAGGCCTCGACTGCAAGGGCGTTTTGAGTTGTCTAACCCTATTTATAGATTATAGACCTGTGAGTTCGCCACCGTTAGCGACACAGAGGAGATCAGCCGTTTTTTCGTATGGACTAAATACAAGTTGTTGGTTCGTCATCGAGTGATTGTGGCGCAGTGGCTTGCACAGCGTAGTATCTCAGCCTCTGGCTCACAAAGCGTCCTTCATACACAACGGTCAGAAAAGGAAACATATTTAAGATGGTGAATATCTGCTCTTTTTTTTTTTTTTACCGTCAGAATTTGACCCGGTTGGAAGGTCCATTTGTGCGTATTCACCTTTAAGGTAATTTAGTCCCTAAATCGCCGTGCTCGCCATCAAGCGCTGAAACAAGATGCCGAGTGACTCACGAGCGAGGCAGCGCCACGTATTTCACAGCTCCTCCACTTCCGCAGAAGATGAACAGCCTCGGCGAGATCCTTGCACCCGGCGCCGCAACGAAAACCAAATGAGGTTGTCATGGACGATTATTAAGCGAATGACGAACAATAGGCGCTCGCTCTGAGGAGTAAACGCTTCGGGGAGTGAGCTGTAGATGCCCCCCACACCCCCACACCCCCACACCGTTATGGATCTCAAATGCCAGATGCCTTTCTTGGTACAAAACCATTTCATTTGAGACCAAAAAAAATTAATCTTTTAGTTCGTTTTTTAATACGGATTCCCTTTCACCCTTTTACAAACTATGACAAGTTTAAAAAGCAGCTTATGTAGTATAGTAACGAGTCATAATTAAACTGCTCATCCACGTTAAAATCCACACTAATGCGTTAATGACACATCATTTGCATTTACTGTATTATAATTTCATATGCCATATCATATGTGAATTCCTTACTTGAGTTTAATTTATTCCCTTTCAAACGCAGCCCGACCACAGTTTCCCCCGTCATCTTCCATCTTCCTGTGCGAATACACACTGAAGAGCTTTAATGCAAATCGTCGCGAAGCGCCACTGTTGCTTCGCGACCATCGCTGCATTTAAATAAACACGTAGCCTGGGAATATTTTTAACAATTTATAGCCTCCGCCTGGTGAACTGCTTCGGAATTCAGAGGTATTTAGCAGCAGGTCCGACGTGTCTCTCTTCCCCCCTCCGGAGCACCTCCGTCTTCATATTAATGTGACTACATAACCTTTGACCTATAATGTTTGCTTAAAGCACCCAGGGTTGATCCACTTAATTTAACCGAGCAGAGCAACATACGTGCATTTATCACACGTGCACACCAACCGGCCCTGTGAGTCCGTGTTAACACGCCGCGCTGCTTTGAGAGAATGTCATGCTCACGCGGTTGGAATGAGCAGGTGTATATTAACCATCTTAGGCAAGCATCTAACCGCAAAGTACTGCTGACGGAAACAGCATTTTTAGTAGCATTCGATCATCAACCAGATCGCTGAACGAATGAAACAAAGTCAGACCTGATGGTTGCATCAGAGGAAGAGTTATTTTTCGTCCATGGCCTGAAAGTTGGAGCGACGCGTGATGATGCTAACAGGTGCGTGCCGCGACGAGTAGGTGATTGGAGCGCGACATCGGATCCTGCGGCTGATTGGCTCCTGCCTTTTCAAACATAAGGAGCCAAGATGGCTGCCAAAAACAAAGGGGTGAACTCATCTCCCTAGCATCGTTGCTACTTGTGCCAGCATCAGCCAGGTCATTTAAGTCATTCATCCTCTGAGGGCCATGAACGTCTCGACACACGTCCCCGACAGATATTCCTAAACTGAGATTTCAGTCTGTGGCGGAGCAGCCGACAGAGGCTTCACGAGAGCGAAAAAAATTGAAGGAAAGGAAGAAAAAAAGATAAAAACAAAAGTACACAAAAAGACATGATCTCATAATAGTTCATCTAATGGACTGAACACCGCAGACGAACGGTATGAGGATGGAATGAATTTTTTTAATTAGTTGGCTGACTTTATGCTGTTGATGTTCTACAAGCAAAAACATGATTAAAATAAAATAACATACCTTTTTTTTATTATTAGTAGCAGCAATGGGGGAAATAAATCTTATCACAATTGAGTTTATCTCAAATGTATACATTCATCATCCTCTGTTTGGCCCGCAGGACAAAGGTGGCCTTCGTGTACAATTACACAGCGCAGTAAACAGTTGACAGCGAGCGCGTGGCAGCGACTCGACGCGCGTTGTCTGCGCTCCAGTTTACGCTTTGTGTTGATTTATCCAAGAAGTAGAACGGGTTCAAGAATGAGGAGGATTAATGACGGCGGCTGAGAAAACAGAAGCTTAGTAATGAAGCAGAATTAATGGAATAATCCGCTAATTAATGTAGAAAAATGCGCTAAAGTCAGTGCGGTAGACCTTCTCCAATTACGCTTGAGGGAACTTGAAGCAGAATCCCGAGAGATCAACACTGTCTGAGAGCATCATTAGAGACACCGCAGGTCGCAAACAAACAGAAGAGGAAAAAGAAAAAGGAAATCATCAAACAAAAATCCTTTAGCTATTCTCTACTTTGTTTTGCCTCATTAACACACACTTTTTTTTTTACCCATGTTAGACACGGCTCTGTGAAGGGCAATGTCAAAAAAAAAAAGAAGTTATTTCCACCTCAAAGTCAAAGCGATTCATCATCTGGGGACCATGATGCCCTTTATGTAATTTCAATGCAATCCAGGAAATTCGGTCAGGGCCAGATTTTCATGTTCCGTTCGGTGACTTTCCATCTGGCGTCATCATCAGGTCAAACTTCCAACTGTCTAATATTTATAACCAACATCCCCATTGGCCTCAGTTGTATTTTGATTTTTGTTTGCGTCGGATTGGAAAGATGTCAGCTTGCCGACATGCTAACCTAACACTGTCAACGTGAACATTACACATGAGCTGGTCTACAGAGAGTCCATTTCCATTTCCTATTAATGTTGTTGTACCGAAATCTTCTACAATGTCACAATTTGCCCATAACATGCCAGCGTTCTGCTAATGCACGCCGATTTCTGAACGGCCGATTGCAACGGGACACTTTTCCTCGAGGGGAAGCGAATGAAGTGGAATGACCGTCTGCAGGGGGAGCAGGAGGGTCGTCTATATTCCATGCTCAAGTAAAAACAGGAAAAAAAAAAACAGGAATTTTGGTTCCTGGTGGAACCAAAATGGCGTAGTGTGTGGTATCGCAAATACTTACAAAAAGGATTTTACTCTTATAAAATCTAATAATGGAACTTTATTTACTGTTTCCTCCCATTATATAAGAAACATAAAGAAAATTTGAAGATTTTTCTTTATGTTTCGAGAGTGGAAGTTCTTCCCATATTAGCAATTATCAGATTACAGCAATTACCAGCCACACAGAGCCGTTGTCCACTGGTGTACTCACAGTCTCAGTCCAATATAAACACACGAGCCACTTAATAACCGCTACTCATTTTTCAAACCGGCAGATTAACTCTCATTAGCGAAACGCTTTGGTCTGCAGCTGTCGTACGAGCCCCAAACTGTGAGGACCATGCTATTCCACGATAACCTCCAACGAAGGGTTGGATGTCGGAGGATTCACGCACTGCAGGTGATCCGGGTGCAGCTGTGTGTCTGCAAGAATTACTCTTATGTGATTTTTGTTCTGTAGGAGTTTGCTTTTGTCCGTCGTGCCCTCGCTCACGCTGACTCTGTAGTCGGAACTCTCTGAAGCGTCTTCCTGTTAAAGCTTCCGGGAAACAAACCTGCCGACTCGCAGAGGGCTAACGCCTCGTTCGGCGAGAAAAAGAAGAAGAAAAGGAACTCGGAAAGGAACAATCCAGCGAGAGAGAGACACTCCCTCACATCTGGTCGGCCTGCGATGTTCAGAAAGTCGTAAGCAACTTACGGCTATATTTAGCTCCACGACTCCAGAAGGCCTTGTCTCCGCCGCAGCCATACGCACAGCGATCATTTGTTGCGCTCAATCAGAGCTGGGAGTGTATATACGGGCACACGGACGAGTCGGACGCCGGCTCACTTGTTGTCTGTGCGCCGGATCTACGATGACAGACGGGCGCTTTTATTCAGAGCACAACTCGCCCCGAGGCAACATTAAAGTCTGCTCTTTCTTCTGCTGCTGCTCTGACTGGAGGAAAAAATTGCTCCCTCGCGCTCTCCGCGATAGATTTCTCACCGTGTGATTTTCCAAAAGTGCCTCGCTGCTCGGCGATGACACGCAAACCTGATGTTTGGTGTTGATTTGACTGTTTGGGGTTTTTTTTTTTGACAAATTGCAAGTTTTCAGCTCTCACTGTAGTTTCTGTACTTGCTTGTTTGGTCACTTTTTTTACAAAAAAAAGATACACAGAGAAACAACAAGAAGATTCAACTTAATTGGCTGATATTTATGTGTGTACAATTTGGTTTTTAATCCAAATAATCTGAATCTTAGGATGATTTTAATTATTTTCGTATGGGGGTATAAATCTTTTCAGTCATATAATACTGTTTTAAGTTTATTTCTCTTGAACTGATACACAGTTAAAAGTAAAATGCATGTTACCTTGGTTCTCAAGTTTTCACAATTTGGATATATATCACAATATATACTTTTACTTTTCTGTTATAATTCTACAATAAGAACAAGACAATCGTGTGTGTCATGGATCGTGCTCTTCTCTGGCAGCTGATCTCAGTGTTCACCAGATCACTTTGAGATCAAGACAATGGCCCCCGTCTGTCCGGGGGACGACACCTTTTCAATTACATCATGGTCTCCACAAACACAAAGCCGACCCGCCTCCATTCACACACATCCACGCTGCCTCAAAGCACACACTGACTCTATCGTGCTGTTAATACGAGGAAGCGATTAAGCGCCCGCTGGTTCTACAGCCCCCCGCAGGTCGCTGTTCCACGCGCCGACTTCCTCCAATCTCAACACGCGCGGCCCCCGGCGCCTCACTCCCCCGACTAACAAGTCGCCGGAGCACCATCTGCTGCTGCTGAAATATGTATTTGTTGCTTTGTTGTTATTGCGTGCCACCTCCGTGACATAAAAAGTGAAACTTTCTCACGGGCTGGTAGGGGTTCTGGGAGAACGGCGCCGGAACCCCCTCGGCCTCCACAGGCTCCACTCATCCTGGTTTGTGGTCGGTGCGTGACGAGTGTGCCGAGGTAGATAGACGAGGAGCAGCGCGAGAGACAAAGCGGCCGCGGCAAAGGACAGAAACCAAAGACCGAGGAGGAAACACGAGAGTCGGGACAGAAACATACTGATTATATCTCCAGAGAAAGCTGATACACTGGGTCCATATTGACCTTTTGATTCCATATTCAGTGTTGACGTGCCGTTGTTTACTTCGCGGATGTGACGGGAGCTTTCACCAGGCGTGAGAACAACAGGAGTTGTAGTTTTATTGATCATTTTTTACTAATTTCCCACCTTCAGAATTTCATCGGTCTGGGTTTCGGCAGAGTCCTCCAGTATCCATGTTGGGTCTAGATGCTGTTTCGTGGGCTTTTACAACTTGACATTTAATTAATAGAATAGAAATGAGGGGAACATACGGTTGAGGGAACATAAGGTTGAGGAAACATAAGGTTGAGGAAACATAAGGTTGAGGGAACATAAGGTTGAGGGAACATAAGGTTGAGGAAACATAAGGTTGAGGGAACATAAGGTTGAGGGAACATACGGTTGAGGAAACATACGGTTGAGGGAACATAAGGTTGAGGGAACATACGGTTGAGGGAACATAAGGTTGAGGAAACATAAGGTCGAGGAAACATAAGGTTGAGGGAACATAAGGTTGAGGGAACATAAGGTCGAGGAAACATAAGGTTGAGGGAACATAAGGTTGAGGGAACATAAGGTTGAGGGAACATAAGGTCGAGGAAACATAAGGTCGAGGAAACATAAGGTTGAGGGAACATAAGGTTGAGGGAACATAAGGTTGAGGGAACATACGGTTGAGGGAACATAAGGTCGAGGAAACATAAGGTCGAGGGAACATAAGGTTGAGGGAACATAAGGTTGAGGGAACATACGGTTGAGGGAACATAAGGTCGAGGAAACATAAGGTTGAGGGAACATAAGGTTGAGGGAACATAAGGTTGAGGGAACATACGGTTGAGGGAACATAAGGTTGAGGGAACATAAGGTTGAGGGAACATAAGGTTGAGGGAACATAAGGTTGAGGGAACATACGGTTGAGGGAACATAAGGTTGAGGGAACATAGGGTTGAAAAAACATAGGTTTTAATTTTGATGGGGGAAAATTTCATAGAAATGAGGGAACACGGGGCTGACCCCCCCCCCCCCCCCCCCCTCCCCCCTCCCCTCTGAGAATGGCCAGCTCCATCTCGTGCATATATATATATATATATATATATATATATATATATATATATATATATATAGGATGTTTGTGTTGGTGCCTTCCACCGGCGTAGAGCCTGTGTGCTCAATAACGTCTCTGCAATCGAGCTCTGTTGCACTATTATGTCCACATTTTGATCAAAGAACAGTTTAAAAAGGCTGCATATTCAAATGTGTTGTATTGGCTGTATTTCTAATTTACACACACACACACACACACACACACACACACACACACACACACACACACACACACACACACACACACACACACACACACACACACACACACACACACACACACACACACACACACAGGCATCTTCCTGCACATCCTGTCAAAAACATATTTTTTCTTAGAGCAATAAAGTTCTTCTAAACTTTGGACTAGACCATATTTTGCCCCTTTTGTCACATTTCTACCTCTTCCCTGGTGGATTTTTAACTTTTGGTGCTGTGTGACTTTCCCCTTTGTGGAATTGATGAAGTCTTATCTCATCTTTAGGACAGAGGCCACTGTCTCAATCGCTTGCTCTTCTTTTGAAGTGTGAGGCTTCATAGACAACTTATAAATGGAGCACAAGTGGAATCAGCAGCAGAGAAGAGAGACGCAACAAGAGAAACAGAGAACAACTCGGCGAGAAGCCGAGAGGAAGAAAAGATTAGCAGCAGGAGAGAGAGAGAGAGAGAGAGAGACGAGGCGACGTGGTCATCTACCATGCGGGAGACGAGGAGAACGTCGAAAGCGAGAATCGCGGAGGAAGAAAAGCGAGAGAGACGCCGCAGCAGCTCCCTGATTCAGATACAGCAGGAGGCCAGAGGTCCGCGGCATGAAGGGCAGGAGGAGGAGGTACGGAAGCTAAAGAGGAAACAGCAGGAGGAGAAGACCAAAAGAAAAAAAAGAGCGATGAGAAGAAAAGAGAGGAGAACTCGGGGAGGGAGAGGAGGAAGGGTGGGCCGTGAGATCCGAGTCAGAGCGCAGGAAGGAGGAGAAGGAGAGACAAAGAAGGAAGGAAAGAAAAGGCCTCACAAAAACAAACAGATATTTTGGAGAAAGAGTGGAAGAGCACAGGTCTATTCTCTCTGCACGAATCCTCCGTGCGTCACCTCCTTCCCCCCCCGTCACCTTTCCAGGTGTGTAGGAGAAGCAATCCGTCCCCGGCACACTTCTCCGGTCGCGCGGCCGACCGCCTTCCCCAGCGGCGATGGAGCGCGGAGCCTCGGCGGCTTCTGAGCCCGTTTGCTCATTTGAAAAATGTCAAATGAGCAGACGGGCGCAGAAACCAAAAAAAGGGACGGAGAGAGTTTATATATGCAGGCAGAGAGATGTGAGAGGATGAGCCACGGAGAGGGGAAGAGGCGGGACGGTGACGATGATGGGAGGCAAATAAAAACACGGGAAAAAGATGAAATGAAACGCAGGGAAAAACTAAGGGAGGGTCAGGCCAGGTGGCACTGTCGCGGAGTCGTAGAGGAGGAGAGCGAATCCAGGGATGGATGGAGAACTGACAGTCATCTGCTTCAATCACACGTCTCATTACACTTCAGAGAGTCATCTCACTTTCTCTCCTTCCTCCATCCGTCTGATTCTCTCACTCTCTCCTCCTCCTCCTCCTCCTCCTCCTCTTGCAAGAGAGACGGCGTCATGCCTGCACGTTCACAGCTGAGCTGCGCCGCCTGTTAACACTCAAGTATGATACAAAGGCACAAAATGATCAGTCAACGGTTCAGATGAAAAGAAGAAGAAGAAGAAAAAATCTCCCGTGGAGGTGGAGACACAAACAGTCAAACCCGGCCATCTCTCCATCCCAAACCCTCCTCTGCAACCTGTGTGTGTGTGTGTGTGTGTGTGTGTGTGTGTGGGTGTGTGTGTTCATCATCCTGCCCCCTGAGCAGCAAATTAACCGGGTAACAAAGCCATCACGTTGTTTTACGCACACACCGAGGATGGAAAACTGGCTTCATAACACGTTCGAGGGACAACAGCGAGATTTCAGGATGCAGAGATGCAGAAGATCCTGAAGCATGTCAGCCCTCGACTGTGCAACTGTGGTCCCGGTGAGGCAACGCTCGTTTTCTAACCCTGGGAGTCAATAAGCAGCTAATTATATGCGTAAAAACGGAGCGAGTAAAGCGGGGTTGGTGTTACTCAAGTCGGCTCACATATGCGCCCACAGAGCCCTAACTGTCCTCCACTGTGACGTGAGAAGACAGTTTTCATACGAGAGACCCGATGAAATCATCATCACCACTTCAACTCTGCCCCCCTTTATGTATCTTCCATAGACGAACGAGCGCCTGTGCGCAACGGAGACGCGCGCTCTCTCTCGCCTGCAGCACTTCGCAAGAAAATGAATCCCCGTATCAACCACCCTGAAGACCACTGCACCCTGCAGCCGAACAGACAGGGGTGTCGAGGTGGTGACACGAGGGTGAGGAACCGAAAGGCTTTCGCAGCCCCGGACTCCGGAGCTCCGTCTCCATAATGGAAAAAAATAAAGTAAAAGAGCGCACATGCCATGCATGCTCACCGTCTCCGTGTGTCCCGTGCGAGCTGGAGAGAAGCAGCAGGACGCGGGCGATAATCCAAGCGATTCTTTTAGTCCCCGGGTCCATGATGATGATGACGGTGATGATGATGATGAAGAAGAAGAAGAAGAAGAAGAAGGAGCGGCGGGAGGCTGCGGAGGAAGCCCCGGTGGGTGGTGGTGCTGGTGGTGGAGGAGAGAGAGACCGAGCTCCCCTCTCTGGCTCCGAGAGAGAGAGTGTGTGAGAGGGAGAAGGGGGTGTGTGAGAGAGAGGGTGAGAGAGAGAGCGAGAGAGAGGGTGAGAGAGAGAGAGAGAGAGAGAGAGAGAATGGAAATGGTGCAGACGCGTAAAGTCACCTGGTGGTAAAAACTTGGTCAGATCAGCTGTTAGAAGGGTTGATAACGATGAGACCAAATGAGACTTCTGTTTCTGCCACAGCTCTGTAATAAGCAATTGTACGTTAATGTTTAAATATGAGTTCAACATTTAAGTTGATATTGTCTTTTGTCTCTCTAATTTTTTTTTTTTATGATTTCTGATTTAAATGTTTGCAATATTCTCACCTTGGTTTCAAGTTTGAGTCCAACGCACATACGACCAGAGGCGATAGAGCTCTCCGATTGACAGTCCAATCTGCATGGCTGCAACAACTTTCTCATTTCACATCATTGGAAAAAAAAGAACCACCCGGTGCAAGGTGAAAACTCGTGCGGTTATGAGTTATTAGGATTCATCAGCACAGCTTTCACTGCAGTCCATTGACTGATGTCTATATTTCTGATGTTGCCACTTCTAGTTAACAGACGGTAAGTCAATGGTTTTGTATTGGTTTGCCAAGCACTTAGAGCAAACTTCTTAACATAAGTTGTCACAACACATTAGCCCATAAGTTGATTAAACTCAAAGAAAGGCTTTGCAGCCTGTTGCTTTACTTTTTTAAGTTGGCTCAATGATACAGATAAGTAAATGGTTTAATATTGGTTTGCCAGTTGTTCTTAATAAAAGGTCACATGTTTGAAGAATGTCGCTTGTCTTTTAATATTGACTTTTCCACAACTCATTTTTGTTAACAAAGAAAAGATTTGAGTCACTAATGGGCAGTGAAGTTTAAGTAACCAAACATTGTAAGTCAAAGATGAAGTTCTCTCAACTCAAAAACCACAGTGCTGTTGATGTATGTTGTCAATCCATTAGAACACGAGGTTACAAGCATACCAAATGTAATCATTTAAGAATTATTAACTCAGATACATGAATAGATCTGAATGGTTATCATTAGTTGGACGAACGTAAAGGGAGAGTTCAGTGGTTTCGAAGTGGGGTTGAATGAGTTACTATTGCACTTATTTCACTGCTTTAGTTGTCAGACAGCCGTTTATGTGCGCCAACTCTGGAGCGGAAAACTAAAGCAGTGAAAAAAAATACATTGTTTAGCGTACGACTGAACGGAGGCTTTTTAAGGTAAGCGTTTCAAAATGTGGCCAAAAAAGAAGTTTTCCGGTGGTCCCCTCTGTAACAGTGCTACTCAGACTCAGACTACTTCCACTTCTCCTCCAAACTCCGTTAAATGACATCGCTGATCACCGTCTCCATGAGGTGACATATTAACTATGCATAAGTAACTCCTACAACCCCACTTCAAAATGACTGAACTGTCCCTTTAAGATGGCACTTACTTCTTAATTTAAGTTGAGACAACACGTTAGCCGTTAAAAGCAGATGCTAACTTAGCCATTACTAGCATAGCAAAAAACAAATCTGCTACATAGTTGTTTGGCGATTGCATAATGGTTAACATGGTTTTGACAATAAGCATTAGATGGAATAAACAATATCTGCATACATTTTTTTTTAACAATGCATAGTGTTTAACAAGGAACATAACAGGGATCGAATTACGAATCGGCGGAGAGCTCTTTTTTAAGTCTCATCCAACCTTGCAGCTTTATGAGGGCTGTTTATTTCATTCATAATATATGAGTGGAATACTCGGGCATCACGTTCCAGCTTCTCACAGCAGACATGAAAAGACTCTTTGCGTCTGCGAGAGTAAGTGGTGATTATGGTCAAGTGGGAGCGAGGGCGAAAGCCCTTCGTGTTTTATCACCTCGCTCAGCTTGTAGTCCAACTCTTTGGATTGGACGATCACTACAACGTGTTTTGATGACAACACACGGATGCCCTCGAGGCTTTTTAACGCACCTAAAAATATATATATACACCGTCAGCGGCACAGGTACAGTGTGATACCAACTACAGTCAAACGGGGAGGCAGTGTGACAGGAAGCAGAGCGACATGTTAAACCCAAGATGACAACAATCTCTAAAAACACACAGATTGTGATCAAGAAATGTCATTTATTATTCGAATTTCAACCCCCAAAAAATGTACCAATAGAACATGTCAACAGTATCACACAACCAATATTGAAATAAATAAAATATACATAATACTATAAATATATGATTATAATGCCCGTTTCATGCCGGCCGACTCTCCAACGATCAGCGCTGGGTTGGTGTTTAATAACTTAAATGTAGGTTTTTAATTGTCACGACAAACACAAGATTGTAATGTTCATCCAAAACGTACAATGATCCGTCTCATCGGAACATTTCAGTCTCTTTTGTTCTTGCTCCAGTTTGACTAAGGAGTTAATTCATTTATTTATGAAACTGATTTTATTTTGGCAGAACATGCAGCTCAGAGAGTTCCCCAGCGGGCTTCTGTGGCCCAGAGTCAGTGCAGTGCTGTTTGCCAATGCACTTTGATAAAAATCATATTTTGTCTTGAATTATGAAAACACTTTGCCTCCAGAACCGTGTTGTTTTATTTATTTAAATTTTTTTTTGGGGGGGGGGGGGGGGGGGTGTAGAGGGTTTATTTATACTCGTTAAACTGAGATTATCTTCCTCAGAGAACTGACCTAAAGAGATGAAACTCTCCTGCTGCTCTAACAACTCCTGTTGGTCCCGTATGGTTCCGACTGGACGTGACAAAAGGTCCGAACCGCATCAAATTAAACAAGTTCACAGTTTAAAACCTCCAGCTTCCAATCTTATTCTCCGTCGGCAGGTTTTTTTCGAGGAACACATTTCTTGAGGGTCATACATAAAAATATATATATATATATATATATTATAAATAAACCATCCCCTGGTCTGAAAGGCGACATATAGACCAGGCCTGATTAACACACAAAACTCAACTGTCCCTGCTCGGGGACGACCCGTGATTCAAACAGATTTTCCTGGTGTTGATAAAAGATGGTTTAAATATCATCTTCACGTTATTCATCCGGATGTAGATAAAGTCAAACGTATATTGGCTGTGCATCCTGTTCATGGTTGAATTCACCTGTTGTTAGGAATACAAAAAACACCCCCCTAGCTTTTTAGCCGCTGTAATATTGGCCTACTTATATTCTACTTTCATAATCTAAATTCCCAAACAGACGTGCAATTAATGAAATTACCAAAAACAAATTTGTTTCACACCGTTTTGTCATTGTATGTTGTATTCATTAATTTCTCTCTGTCTTTGAGTTACCGTGTGTGCTGCGTCCGTCCTACTTCCTGGTTTGGCCAAAAGATGTGGGCGGGGGCGGAGTCAATTCAAATACAGAGGCCCAGCAAATGGACCAGACCAATGGCTGCATTAGTGTGGGGGGTGGGGGTTGGTTTCTTTGTGTGGAGTTTTAGTTGTTGCCTTTGTTATTTCCCCCCTATCGTTTCCAAATGGTCTGATCAGCCAATATATAGTTTCCCTCCGATTTCTTTTGTCAGGTGAGTTGTTTGACTTGATGTCAGGTTTTGTTATCTGAATTTTTTAGGTAGAGTTATGTTTGGTTGATCTTTTTTAATTTGGCCAATTGCTACTCATTATTTATTATTTTGTAATTTTTTGGGATGAAATTAAACGCACATTTTTGGAAAATAATCCTGTGCTCATCTCTCCTTTGACTGCTTGGTCCCTGATAGGAGGAACTATTGTCCCACTCCCCAAGCTATGATACTTGTCTGATTTAATACAGTGGAAATCCAGAGTTAAAACTCAATGATAAATTCTAAACTCTAATCTCTAATCTGATCATGTGTGTTCACGCTGACACAACCAGCGAATATCCGCCCGTTCTTCGTCGGACGCCAAGGCAAATTGGCTTGCACAAGATCGTGTCATGATGTGAAGTGAATGACGTGTCTGCCCGTTGCGTCATTAGATCCCCGTTTGGTGTGAACGCACCATGACACTTACAGTGAATGTATCTCAAAATTTGGCATCTGTGGAAAATATGGAGAAAAAAAATTCATAGACACTGTATATTCTAGTCTTGCCTTTCTTTGGGTTTTCCGTGTGTGTAGGAAGAAGACACTGTTGGGGCTCAGGAACTGATAGTTCTGCGTTGTTTAATCCTTACCTGACAGATGGAGTGAAATGCCTGCAGGCTGCAGGTCAGGTGGTGGAGCCGGTTTCCCTCGGAGACACTCTCTCTCTCTTGCTGCCTCCGCAGGTGAGCTGCTCGTCATCTGATCTTAAGAGAGGAGAGAAACCACGGATCGTCGGGCAGGAAAGAGGTTTCCTGTTTCTGTCACTTCTTCAAAACGGCTGCATCCTCAGAAGACAAATATGCAACAGCACTGTAAGGATTACATCGACTGCACAATACCGCCAGTGAAGGTGATGTGGAAGCGCAACATGACTTATTTGTAAAACACTGATTCCTATACAGTTCACACCGTAGCCTTTATTGTACTATTTATCTTGAGCCACATGAAATATGAGGGTTTATTTTATGACTGCAGTTGATTTCTTTCTAATACGTCCAAGTCTGTTGATTTTATCAGAAGCACATGTTTACTCAACCGATGACATTTAAATCTCTCAGACTATTATCTTTTGCTGCGTTGCTTTCAAATTCAGTTGTGTGCCATCCCCCCCCCCCCCCTTGCCTTTAAATGTCAGATGTCTGTCATGCAAATAATATGTTATCTATTTGTATTTTTTTAACTGAGGAAAAAGCAGAGCGGCAGTTGCATCAGCACCACCGTGATTCTCGGTTTACAATAATTTCTGTTTTGTCTTGAGTTTAGTCGCACAAATTGGTCATCCAGATCTTTTTGTTCCTTGATGCAAGATTAAGGTTGAGCTAACTGATTGGTTTCATTGATAATTGGCTATCATCTGCATAAGAATGACAAAAATTGGAGAATTTTCTAAGAATATAATAATAATAATAATAATAATAATAATAATAATAATAATAATAATAATAATAATAATAATAAATTTGGATGGAAGGAAGCATATTTTAGGTGAATAGAATTCATTGGTCCAAGCACTTTTTGAACTCCACCAACTTGACTAACGTCAGCGAGCACACAATATTCATCATTAAAGCTACAGTGTGTAATATTAAGAAGAACTTATTCACAGAAATTGAATATATTGTCCATAAATATGTGTTCATATATGTATAATCACAATGTTTTTTCGTCAACTTTGAATGAGTTAAATATAGTTCCATGAGGTGGACGCGACCTCTGTGTGAGTCTCCATGTTTGCTACGTCGTGTTGAATACGGTTGTTGCACAAAACGGTCCAGAATATGTCGCATTTGCGTTGAATTTTCCACGGTTTTTCATTTGGTTGTGGTTTGAAACTTTACCACCAGATGCTGCCAGAAAATTACAAAAATGACACACTGGGGTTTTAACTTTTAAAACCAGATCATTGCGGTTCCAACTAAAACCAATCAAACGTTCTAGTCTCTGTTATAAGATGTTACAGTCATAGGTGTCAAAACGCAGCACCGAGATCTAACAAAACAAGTTCAGAGAAAAGTCTGGTAGAATTCGTAAGGTCATTTGTGACCTTCATCAGTGCTGTCTCTGTGCTATGACGATATCGAAATCGTGACTGAAAAAAATCTCAATTAAACTACTGTTAAAAAGTCACACTTTCTAAGGATCGTAGAGAGAAAAGGAAGTTAAGATCAAGGTCTACACTCGATTTTTAAGAACTGGTTCAATTACAGCTACTTCAATAAGACTGTGGCACAAAGCCTGTTAATAAAGACAGATTAATCATGTAATACACATTATGCCGGCTTCAATTACATGAAGAAACAGCCTCAAGGTGTTTTATAATCCCGGATTTATGGAAACTGGGTCAGAAAAGAAAGGAGATCCAAATAGCTGAATATAACTTTTTCTTCTGTTTTATCTTTGAAACACTGATGTCAGACAACTACAGACGGCAGCTCCACTAATCCTATTGGGTTTTCTTTCACAGGAAGTTTTTTTCTTTTCCTGTTGTTTTGGAACAAAGCTCAGATCAGACTGGCAGGAGCCTCAGACGGTCGAGTTGTTGGTCCATTCGCCGCGGCTCAACTCTTCCAGGAATTAAGATGTTTACTGTTGGATTACGCGGTGACAGACATCTCTTACATCCGCATTACAGACGACTTTTCAAACTATCCAAATATCAAAGCAAAGGCGGAACAAGAAAAACACAAAATGATTCTCTTTGATCGTTGCATTTAACAGGACACGCTGGGAAAGTTCTCATCTACATAACAAAGAAGGTAGTGTGATTTAAATCCACAGGAGTGCAATAAGTAGCAGCAGAAGAACGCTTGTGCTTTTATGTCACAAATACATTACTATTTGATGTTCCAGCACTAAAATGTAACAACAGCAAGGAGTTTACCTCAACTGCAGTGTAAACTGATTAAGTTCCATTCTATTCGCATGCCTCCACTTTTCAAAGGGTGAATAAACAACACTAAGTACGTGACATTTACTGCAGAGCGTCTGGTTCAGAGGGAACACGCAGGAGGTTTTATAACCTTTCCTCCGATATTGTTACCGCATTAATCCACTAAATTCTCATTTAATGTACCATAAATGTCAACGTCTCTGTGCCGCACAGACAGTGAATACAACACAACCTTTGATTCACGGCCAGTTCATGAGATCTTTCAGTCGTCTGTCCTGACTGAAAATACATTTCTGTCTTGTGTGTGTCCGTGTCTGTGTTGTCTGAGAAGCAAACTGTATCTACTGTATCTTAAGTACGCTGACGAGATAACAATATAACGACCACTCCTCCCCCAATCTGTCTGTCCTGAAAAGTAGCTGATTCCTTCAAGACCTGTAAAGCTGTTTTCAGGCATGAACTCGGGGAAAATGTCCGGCAAATTTTGGTTGCTGGAGTAAGTCAGACACGTTCACACCAACAGGGAAAATCTCTGGAACATTAAGTGGCATCTGGGTAGAGCAAGCAGGAAGCAGTGTTTTGGTTTTCACCTATCCACTCTGACATTTTCTGGATATTTCACTTGAGGGGGCTGACAGGAAGCGTTCCAGGAAATGCTACATCCTTCCCCCTCGGACTTCAGTACACGTCTGAAAGCATCTTAACTCACAAGGCGGAGCTGCGACGGATCGTGTTTTGTTCACCACGTTAAGATTTTGGACTTTTCCCATTTCCCCATAATCCATCCGTACGTGGGATTGGTCGTAAAGTCGTGGTTCATTGGTGTAGCTGCACTTGTACAAGCGAGACAAAGAGTTCACCTTCCAAGTCTCCTTACCAGAAGCTAATGTAAAACTGTGCAAAAAGATATTGGACCAAAAAACAAAAAATAGGTTTTACAAATCAGGAAAAAGACAAACACCAAAAACACGGAAGTGGATTTCCAAAAGTACGATCGAGCTTGCAGATAAGCTTGATCCTCCCTCATACCAGGAAGAAATTAAGAAAACATAGCGACAGTAAATTATCCTTATTACAGTATGTCCTTACTGGAAGTATGACAGTAGTGAACAAACAAATTCATTGCCGTAATAATACTGAATGTCAAAGTCTGAATTTACTGCTACCCTTCATTTACTGTATTGAACTTCAGTCACACCAATGACATCCATTTACCACAGTCAGACGATATCCGCCCTGTATGATCCATCGATCAGCGCGCGGCAGTTACTGGAAGACACATGGATTTACCTTGGCTGAAAAGAAACCATTCATCAACCACTGTATGTGCACACCGGCAAACTAAATATGGACGTTCGGGAAGCTCCTTGTTATTGTGAAAAGTGGACAGCGGCACATCAATCAATCAGGACCTTGAGGCTACTGGAACACGATGACATACAGTACCGGACTGTAAAGGCTTTAGGCACTTAAAGGGGCAGTAGGCGATTATGAACCGAAACGGCGGCATTGCAGCGCCGCCCGCTGACAGGTGTCTTGAGGTGTTCGACGAGCGCTCGCAGTGTTTGCGTGGTGCGGTCCACACCTTTCTTGTTTGTTTAAACAATGAAAACCCATTTGCCATTGGAGACTGGGCTGCGCCGAAAACCCGGATTATTTTTTCCGCCGCGCCAGCAAAACCGACAGCTGACGGACGGTGAGGAAATATTCACTGATTTTTTACAAAACATGTATCGCTTTGGAATCGCTTACTGCCCCTTTAAGTTAATTTATAATGAAGTTAAGAGAAAAAAAAACTGCATCAAATCAATATTTACTCTGCTTTGCTTTCTGTGCCAGTTCTCCGTGGTTCACTTGCACATGTTCCGTCTGTGGATTCAGTCTGTCTCGTCCCAGACTGACGTCATGCTGTTGCGCTCAGAGCTCTGTAGAGGCCATATTTTCTTCCACAGGACTTCTTGTTCATTATTTTTTTTTACACAGCATATAGTTTTTTATGACTCCAGAATGAATTTGGGACAAATCTAACGCCTCCCTGAGGGGGCCACACATGACGGATACGGATCGAAACCTCTGAAGTGCCTTCAACTTTTGCACAGGAACAAAGTTTTATAACATAAAAACTCAGATGCAATTAATAGGCATTGATCTGCGCAGATAACCGGAGGGTTCATCGATTCCACCTGAGCCTCACTATTTTTAATCCGCTAATGACCTCGTTGGAGGAAAAAAGAGGGAAATGGGTTTTCATTAAATCTGAAAATAGCATTTCAATTCACCTCTTTCATTAAAAAATGTTGTTGAAAGGAAATTCATCAGAGAGAGAGAGAGAGAGAGAGAGAGAGAGAGAGCAGCAGCTCAACTCTGGCGAGGGAAAATTAATCACACAGATCATAATTACCAGCATTCACCATTCACTGGATGCGTCTCCGACTTTCGCTCCACAGACAGAAAGTACTGAGTGATTATTTTGAATGATGCAAATGTTTAATATAGATTTTTTTTTGTGGGAATGTGATGTTACTGAATGTAAAATCCTTTTTCTCATTTCAGTTACTGCTGCCGATGTGCAGTTCATCCCCGCTATCAGCACGACCATGCTGCGGCAAGGAGAGAGGGAAATGTATCCAAAATAGCTCAATTACCCAGAATATTGGCTGGCGGAACGCGGCGGGGTTGACAGGCCGGATGCCAGACGGACGGAGGGAGGGATGGATGGATGGTCAGAAGCCGAGAGATGATGAAATTATTCTTGGGGAGGGAAATTCGCTTCCTGGCAAAAAATGTTATCATTAATTGACACATACAGTAGAGGAGTACTGCAAGTGAAAAGGCTGGCGCACAGGAAGGCAAGCCATCCACACGGAAACGAGAGTCGGTCTCCTGCCGTACACTCGTCACGTGCGCAATTATAGACTTAGAATTTCCTTCATTTGGGATTTTTGTAGATTAAAAATCATCAAGGTGAGCCTGACTCGGTGCGTCGGGTAACTGTGGCAAGTGAATTTCTCCCCCCGAGATGATACCAACCTGTCAACCCTGTCTCCTAAAGATTAGCAAACGCGTTGCGAAGGAAATGTGACGCCAGTGGATTATGTGTTTTCTCAGCGACATAATAAAGAGATGTTGTTATAAAAGGGATGTGTCTGGCACGCCGCAGAAACGTGGACAGTGGAACGGATCGCAGAAAACTGTTCACTGACGAATGTGTTTGATCTGTTCTCCACTGGAGACGTCTGATGTTGGGACGGTGAGCGTGAACTTTGACAAGGCCAATGATGCTGTTTCCACGGTGACGAGATGTGGTTGATAGGGAGCGACGGGTGGTTACCGGGGATGGTTATGTGTTTGTAGTATTTCACGGAGCGCTGTCGTGTTGCACTCAAGATGCAATGGATATTAAATCCTCGTGGGTTCAAATCCCACTCCTGGTAGGTCGAACTGAAAAGTTCCCAGTTTGATCCCTGCGGAACTGGTGAAAATGTCTTCGAGCAGGACACCGAACCCCAAACTGCAGCTGAGCAGAAGTACATTGAGGCCAAAATCGAACTCTCCTGTCGGACATATATCTTATTAATATTCTTGTATTTTTAAAAAATTCATTCACACACTGCAGAGAGGTGCTCCGAATAAAACGTGAAATACATTTTTGGATGTGGATGCAATTCAAATGTGTAATATCTGACATTTACACGTAAAAATATCTACGTTACGTTATCCCACTTTTCCAGCAATTTTCAACTTCCAGTAGTCCGCAATGATATTTTTGGCTGTGTTGTCAGTATTTGCAGCACATTTTCTATATGCCGCACATTGATGAAGAGCTTTTTAAGTTGCAGTGCTTTGGACTTTCAGGGCCGCCGTACCTTTTTTTGGCTCCTGAGCGAAGGAGCCACATCTGATCTGCGATCAATAACTAGGCCTGACTGCTACACGCCAGTTTCAAAGGAATGGCCGTTCACATATTAAGTTGTTTTTTTTATCAATCATAATGCATGTGCAGTACAGAACAGAAAAAAAACCCTCTGGACTAACGGATGAGAGTCATCCGTTGGATTCACGTCGTCGCACGATTGAAACCGAGGACATTGCAGCCTGGTTTCCTCCAAACGTCGACTGATTGATTCTGTGCATTAATGGGCCCGTTGCATCTGTTCAATGACGTTGTGCTCTTCTGCGGAAGAAATAATGCAGCATCGTCGGAATGACAGTATTGCCAGGATTGACACTAATGCAAGAAGAGGGACCTTTATGGGCCCAGGAGGAAGAAGGGGCTTCACTCACTGCTCAACAGAACCGTGAGCACATTTTTGATGCAACACAGTTATGACCACTCTTATGCTCTGAGTTGTCTAACTTTATACGACTATGTAAAATCGGCTGTAAAGACAGAGCAAATTGAGTTTCCACAGGAAAACAGCGTATGCTGACCTTTAAATCGGGGCTGTTTTACTAGCTGATAAACTAACCGGCTATTTCCGTGACCCTGGGGGGTACCGAGGTTGTTGCGGAGCGTGACATTAGCCCGCAGCTTCGCCGTAGGACCGAGTGAACGTCCGTCAGTGTGGCCGACCGACGGGTTTGAGTCCCCGCGGAGGCGGAGGCCCCGAGCGGTGCCGCGAAGCGCGATATTAGACCCCTTGGCTCCGCAGCCAGGGGGGCTCGGGCGTCCCTGACAACCTCCCGAGCGTCGCCGGCCCCCGTCGGGCCATGACTGGCGGCTGCTCTCGTCTGGAACAAAGCGCCGCCAAAATGAGGGAGGCCGCCTCAAATGGTGTGAAATGACGAGGAGAGGGACCTACACCCGCCGTTGGGACGGAGCGACAGGCCTGCGGATCGCCCAGCGCGGTCGAGGACACCGACGGGAGCGAGAAGGGAACCTGCAGATAGCACTGGGGAACTCGCCACTAGATCACTGCGCAACATGACGGCGGCGCTGACAAATCCAGGTTTGACTGCTCGGTCGCACCAGCAGCTCAAAGAAAACATATGAGTATCAGCCTCGTGCTGCTGGAAGCTTAGTGGCACGGTGACTATATGTGCAGGTCACGCGGAGGTCAGCGTTGGCGGTGACTCGATTATTTATTTGCGTTGCCGCTGCCTCCCCGCCGCTAGTGTGCTCATTTTCTCCGCCCCGGACGATCCGCAAACGGTTTTGCGGTTAATGAAAGTTGACGGGGTTTTTTTGAATTTCAGTTCCAATTCATGATCTTACTGGTTGCGTTCTCAGAGTTAAGACGTTGCACATCAAATTCATTTGACTATTGTCGTAGGAACAGATCTAGGAGATTAGCTGCTCAACGTGATTTTGCAGCGTCTTCGCAGAAGGGGAGTGTCGACGGCGTGGCCTGCGGGATTAACCAATTACAAACCAAAGACACGTGAAACATGTGTCACTCACTGTAACAACTCAAAAGTTATTACCACACTCTAATTATAACACACTAATTTAGTAAATTGTTCATTAGCCTTCTTTACAGCTCGTTTTTCAGCTTTGGTGTCATATTAAAACATAAAAAGAAATGTTAAAGGTGGAATGTAGGATGAGAGGAGGCTGAAATCTGAACTGGTCTGAGGGGTTTTGTATCGCAGGGTGGTTGAAGTCATTGCTGCTCTGCTGGTTTCAGGGCACAAACCGATAAGAAGGAAATGACCCACACACACATATATATATATAGATACTGTATATATATGTGTGTGTGTGTGTGTGTTTGGACAATTATTCATTTCTAATAACCTGCTTCCTACCTCTTGGTAATAACCCTATTTCCCGCCCTTCACTAACTCTTAATGCGTTTAGCGCTGCCTCCGGCTACAGTACGTTTTCCATTTAGATTAAGATTCTGCTTCACATGAGACACTTCCTCCCCGCGCTCATCTCGCTGCGTCCACAACGTCCACCTCCCGTCTGTCTCTCTGTCCACCTGTCTCTCTGTCTTCTTCTCTCTGCCTCTCTAACACCGTCTTCACTCCTGGCAGTGTTTCTCCGCAGGGACTCCTCTTGTCACGGCTGACACCGCTCTCCTGCCGCTCCTCGGCAGGACCGATCCGATCAAACCACTTCCTCCCTCACCACGCAAACATCCATTACACACAGAGGAAGAGGGACGACGACGGCGACGGCGACGGCGACGACGACGACGACGACAACGACAACGACTGCCACCCCAGTCGTCGGTGCATCCGCAGCCGACGTGTTTCAGGTGTCCGCAACAAAACAAACCTCGACCTCAATTCCACAGCGGGTGAGGATGTTGTCATGCAGCAATCGGCCTCCATTACAAAGACGACTGTCAAGCAACAGTTGTTTCCCCTGCAGGGAAAAGGCACCGACTGAAAGGAAGGCACATGGTGGGGCCAGCAAGAGAGGAAACACAACAAGCTGGAACGAGAAGAAATCACAGCTGAATTCATCACATTTGTTTTCGAGAATTTGCTCCTAGAAACAGCTAATTGCACATTTAGAATTTTATTTGGTTCAGAATTACGGACGGATGTGCATTGAATTTTTGTCCAAGATAGATCTCGGCTTTAGCCTGGCGTAGTCAGACTGTTAGTCTGGGACCTCTCGGTTAATTTCTCCATTTCCAAGAGGCGTGACCAACGGACACAGACGATTTACGTGACGTCCCTTTAGCGACGCAAAAATGTCAACATGCCAGGGCAGAGAGGAGACGTCCGTGACGATGATTCCCACATTGTCTGTGAACGAGCGTTGCCGTTTTTGTGGGAGAAAATTTGAAGATATCGGGTACTTTTAGTCAAATGCCCGTTCATCGGCGGCAGCCATCTTGGTTGTTTACAAAAAGTCGCTAGCCCCCCTCGCGTCACGGTATAAACCCCGCCCCTTTTTCAGATAATCGTTTGTGATTGGACCGGCAAGTTTTTTCTGCCGGAGGGGAAAACCACTTCCCAGGGGAGGATGATCCGCACCGTATTCTGGCAGAGCAAATTTAAAATGACGTCTGGGTCCCAGGCTAGGTCTCGGCCATGGCAACAGGTCATTCCACATGCCACCTTTGGCAGACATTTACACTGGACGCTCACATGAGAAGAACTCCACCCGGCCCAAACACCCTCTCCTCTGGAAGAAGGCGCAGGACAATCAACTGCAAAAACAACCAGACTTTAAAACAGCTTCTTTCCACAAGCTGTTACTGTTCCCTTCACCGAAGCCTGAAAGACACTGAGTTAATCAGGGTCATATGCATAATGCAGTCAGTCCTGTCTGCTCTTTTATTCATTGTTTGCTCTTTTTATTTATTGAATACTTTCATGGCGCTCTCTAGCCTCTAGACCGTTCGCTGCGTTCAGTTCAGTTCAGTACAATATTTATCCCAGATTGGAAACTTTAAAAACAACAGGATAAAAACATCAACACAAATACAGGAAGACAAGAACAAAATCACATTCATGTTTTCCTGAAGAATGAATTTGTGAATTTGTGAAGGACCAGAGTTGACATTTTAGACAATTGAAATGGTCGACAAAGTTATTAATCAGCTGAATGACCCTTGTCGGAAGTCATCCGCCCATTGTTAATTCAAAATTAACAAGCTATCGTGTTGGCAAACAGTTGCCTATTTACATCTGGAGTCATGTTCTTTTGGCTCTGGTTTGGTCTCTACCACTGTGAGACTGAACCCTACGGCGAATGTTCCATGAAACTAAACTATGAGATAGAACAGACAGTATAGATTTCCTGACAATCCTCTCTATGTTCATCACTGATTAGATTCACTGTTAATACAACCAATATTGATCAAAAGTCCCAATGAAAAATAGAGATAGTACAGTAGAGCTTTAATATTTCCTGTCAAAAAACATGTTCTACCTTCCTCCACGTCATCCCTCATAACAGACGCAACACCACATTAGATTTAGCACAGCCTTGGATGGTGAAACCTTGTACAGCAGTTTCCTTGAAGAAGAACATCACGCTCCCCGCTTGAGTGTAAAACTGTCTGATCTGTTGGTTTTTTTCTAACACTCCACGTCAGGTTCCTGCTCACGCCCATCAAAGGTCAGACTCAATCTACACACTCAGATTGACACAGAATAATTTAAACACCTCATTTCCCACCAAAGGTCAAGCAATCGTCAGACAATTCAGACCGTTCTTTATGGGCAGGCTGCACCGTTTAACCAGAGCTCAGGAGCGTCTCGGCGCTCGCCGTCAAAATGTCACCGGTTGATTCAGTGTCTTAACCTTTGACCTGCGCAGCTACTGTTTGAATCGCTCCTTCCTCGCCGTGCTGATTATTTGGAAGAAGTGATGAACCGATGCCGTAATGATCTTCTCCGGCAGCTGTGGACATGTTTGTTCAGTCCACGGGCTGTTTGAACTGTTGCCTGCAGGAGCTGAACTGCTGAGTGAGGAGCTAATGGAGACGCTAATGACTCTACTGAATCAGAGAGGAGCCGTTCGTGCTCCAGCGGCTGCAGGTTCGAAGGGTTAATGGATTATTTCTGCTTCAGGGGCAGGAAGGCAAATAATGAGGTAATATGGTACCGAGAGGAGAGGGTTTCTGATTCTAAATGCACAGATATAAAAAGACTTAAAGCTACAGTGTGTAATATTTAGAAGCTCGTATTCACAGAAATTACATATATTGTTCATAACTATGTGTTGGTGTATGTATAAACACAATGTTTTTTCGGTCAACTCTGAATGAGTTAAATATAGTGACATGAGGTGGACCTGACCTCCGTGTGAGTCTCCATGTTGCTACGTCGTGTTGAACACGGTTGTCGCACAAAACAGTCCAGAATACGTCGCATTCGCTTTGAGCTTTCAGTGCTGCCGGAAATGGAATTAGCGGTGCGCCACCATAAAGTGTCCCCTGTTGGGTGCTCCGTCGGTTGCGGTTTGCAAATTTACCAAAAATTTAAATTTTTTACAAAAATGACACACTGGGGCTTTGAAAATGTATAAGTTTGTGGTACTTTCATATATTCCCTCTGGCCACATCCGTAGACGTTTTAAAACCAAGTTTTAATGCTGAAACGAAAAGACAGAGCAGGAATTCCGTCTCTTGAGCCAATGATGAAGTGAAACTAGTATTTCAGGTAAGTCTTTACAACCTTTCGCCTTCACCGCTGGTAGTCGAGTCGCGTCTGATAAGTAGCCAATCAGGAAGCGAATGCTGGTGACTGCGTCATCGTTTCCAAATGTCTCAGTTTTTGCCCGTCCATACTTCAACGCAACCCCCGAGTTTTCAAACTAAAACGGGACGAGCTGCGTTTCCAAACTTCTGTTTTTAGATGCTCGGAAGCACAACAACAGTGATGGGCTTTGTATTGTTTTGTCGTAGTAATGTGGATGTAGCCTAAATCTTTTTTATACCTTTCTCTTCCGTCATCTATTGCAACCTGCAAATGAATAATTTATTGCTATTTAATTTTATTTTCCTCAAAGGTGTCAAATAGCAGCCGCGTCTCAGCGGGTCCATGTATTCATCGAGCTACACTCATTTATGTTCTGCCAAGACTAATTAGCTGCTTAATATTCCCCCTTTTTTTTTTTGTCACAGCAGAATTAATTACTGCCCTGACCCGACCAAAGAGAAAAAAAAATCTGCCACCGCACATCGTTTGTGTTTCGCTCTCTTTCTGAAAACTGACACTGTTCAGCAGTTCAGCGTCTTAATGGAGATTGAATGACCGCCGTGTTCAGTTATTAAGAACTCGTTTGGAGGTGATTCTGAAATACAGTCTGCCCTCTTGCAAAGGGCCCTTGTAGAAACCACTACTTGCATTAAAGGGTCAGTTCACCCAAATGACATAATGTACCTTACCTCTGATGGTATTTACACATGCAGATACTTCTAGTTTTATTTCTTCAGGTCTATATAAGTTTTCCACCTCTATCATATTTCACATATAAAGTGGCTGAACGGACTTTGGTTTGTGTTCATTAGATTTGCTTTAAAATCATTCTTCGTTTGCCAACACACTGTATCAACTTCACAAGGTGATACCACGAGCTTTCAGCGTTATTTTTACAGCACCTGTAAACAGTTGTTTCAGAGGGATGTTCTGCTCTTACCAGATTGATCTTCAGACAATCAATACCAAAGTAGAAATTGATCGTCAACCACGCGTCCATAAAGCTACACGGCGAAGGCGGCGGGATCGCAGAGGCGTTGGCATCGGCCTCTGTCCGCTGTAATGCCACAGAGCAGAGGATTGTGGGCCGCTGGAGTCCGACCGGGCTTCAGATCCGACAGCCGGATCTGGAGCCGGACTCCGACGTCACATCACATCGCCGGTACGAGTGCGAGTCTTTCAGCTCCGGGTGATTATCACGCACATGACACGGTCGGAGCGTCTCGTCTGGAACACGAATGACAGGGATTTTATTAAAAAAATCACAGCGAACCGGCGTCTTGTACCTGAAAGAAGAGTCCTCGCTAACGCAGGTAGGTGTGTGTGTGTGTGTGTGTGTGTGTGTTTGTGTGTGTGTGTGTGTGTGTGTGTGTGTGTTTGTGTGTGTGTGTGTGTGTGTGTGTTTAATGCTAATGCATATTGTGCTGGGAATCTTTTCCCCAGATATCAGGGCACTTTGTCATCACATCACCTTTACTGATCTTTGATAAAACAATGTTGAGAAAAAAAAAACTGAACGTCCATATTTTAGCTTTAACCTTCCTAAAATATGCAAACCCAAATCACACTGAGACGTCCTTGTAAATGAAATCCAATCCTTTCATTTAAGCTCCTTCCAAACACAAAGAAATCAAAATCTCCTTTTTGAAGTAACGGGGGGGGGGGGGGGGGAGTGTGTCAATTGCCGAGTCTGTTTTGGAATTCAAGATTTTTGAAAAAGAGCTCAAGTATCGCTCATATTTTCAGAAGGACGTTTAATTGTTTTCCACAACAACAACAAAAAATTTGAATCCTTCATCACACCCAAAAGAATGGGGACAATTTCTCCTGACATGCTTTCATTCGCAGTCGGAATCTGTCAGCTCTGACCAGAGTTTCAGAGAAATAAATCCAGCGTTTTCTTCCCCCCGTGTGAGCTGAGCTGCCTTTCGGCTTCTTGACGAGCCTCATTACATGTCAGAGCGTTCAAATCCTCCGCCTCGCCTCGCCTCCGCCTGACTGGCAGGCTAATGGCCCTGCAGGCTAATTGTACCTCAAATGCTTCTACTTCAGAGACTCGAAGATCACAAGTACGCCGCGCCGCGCGTTCAAGTACCATTTCGGTCGGCGCGATGGATCAAATGTGCGGCGTTAAAGAGCATTGATTTGCGTAGCTGTTTCTAGAAAAATGAAGTGTGCCTGGGTGTGGAGTAATGTGAAGTGACGGCCCAGGTCGGGAATGAAAATAAATTGATGAAACCTTTCCCAGCCATAAGGGAGAAAACACTAGTTAATATCTCAGCTTTGTAAAAGTTTTCATTTTGCAAAGCTGAGATATTGATGAGTTTAAATCTGTTTTAAACATTCAAATTTGATATTACTCGTGTGTTTTATGTCAGATCTTTGCTGTGAAAAGGTTGTTGGTTGTTATCGTCATTTGTACAGAACTGTGAAAATTACTATTCAGTTCTCTTTGACCTCTGACCTGCGTTTAAAAATGTGAAAAACGCATTTTTAAAATGACGACCTCGAGCCGAATCATTCTCAGACACGCAGGCTGTGTTTTGTAGGAGGAAAACTAAAATCAATGATTCTCTGTGACTGTCATGACCTTTATCTTCCAGCTCCGTCCGCCCGTCCAACCGTCCGTCGGGACGACCGGAGGATTGAACCGCAGACGCTGGAAGTTTTACACATATCAGTCGAGGGGGAAGAGGAGCAGCACAAAGACCAGAGAGACGGAGATATGAGCGAAATTGAATGAGTTTTTCTGGTGAGAAACCTCGAATGGAACAGTTGTGCCAAATTGCGCCAATTTGGAGATTCCGTCTGACCATGTCCCTGCTTGAAGCCCGTTACTTTGCTCCGCTTCACTTTATCAGCACGGAATTCGGCACAGATAATGTTCAGATCATCTTTTTTCGGCTCATTCATCTCGTCCTTCCAGCAAATTTCCTGGAAATCTGTTCTGTAATCTTTCGAGTGATCCTGCTGAAAGACATAAACTCAGAATCAGAATAAGTTTAATTGCCAGACGGGTAACATGTTACATACAAGGAATTTTTGGGGGGTGTTATTAATGTAGCAGTCAACGTATATACACAAAATTACAAAAAGAATATGGAATAAAATTAAATTAAATTAAATAGCATAGTAAAATAAAAATTCTTTACTTGGCTCATTTACATGAATGTAAATGAGCCAAGTAAAGAAACAAATAAAGATGCATGTCCACATTTTCCTGACAAGAAACCTCATGCGAATGATGTCCGTCATCTCCTCAGAACAACAGCCGTGGTGCTTTGTTTCAATTGTATGTTTTTATGTTCAGAAGCAAAAAGCAGGATATTTTTCTGCAACGTCTGGCTCCAACTCATTTTTCGACATTGGCCATAAGGAAAAGTGCTGCAATTTGTAATCGAGTTGTTAAATATTGTGCAAAGTGGGACGATGACACAACGCTAAGACGTCATGATGATGCATTGAGACATCTTTCACTGGCCCATCTTACAAATTAGCAGTTCCAACGCTCCTAGAAAATGGGTTCGCGGCTGACAAATGATGGACATGTTACAGTGTGCTTTCTGTGGTTGCCGTGGAGACGCAGGAAGCGATGGCTGCAAGCTGAAAACCTTTTAGTTGGATAAAACACAGAAAAACAAAGTGATAGTGGATTACAAATCAGACGAACGAGTGTTGGACCAAAATGTATCGTAAAAAAATGAATTAGCCCAGCTAATGTTAGCATGGTTAGCAATTGGCTCATTGAGTAACTCAAGTTATTATTTTTATTATAAAAATGATTACCTGAGGGTAATGTTCAGGTTAAACCTTGTCAACTTCCTGTCAGGTGGGAAGGTGATTCCCATTTTTACAACTTGCAACGGACGGATCAAGATGGCCGCCGTCATGCTGCGTAGCTAGCAAATTGTTCGCAAAACTCTGTTATGGCAGCGATGGTGTAAATTAAACGCAGTGTAACGTCACGGTGAGTGAGGGTTTTAAATACAGGGCTAGTTCAATCTATAACCCATAAAATGTTTATGTGAAATTATCTTTAACAACAGACTTTACAGTAACATTAAATACATTAAAAAAAAACAACTGCCATCCTCACGTCAGAGAAACAACCAAGACTTTCAAGTTTATTCAAACGGAGAGACAAAGAAAGCCATGGGTGTGAATTTCATGTAACATATTCCAACATGGGCAGGATGAAAGATAAACTGAGAAAGAGAGAAGAGGAATAAAGCTTGTTTCTGTCTGACACGCCAGCCTCCTACGTGTTTGTGGGGGAAATAAAAGAGCGAGCAGGTTTTCAAAAAAAAAGAAACTCTTCCTCTCTCACTCTTATCAATCCTTTGATGAGCTGCCCATGAGCAAGGCAGTGATTGTGTCTGTGAAGGAAGCCGAGATCCAATCCACTCTGGTCACCAGACGACACGCACGGCCTTTCATATATGAAACATATGAGCTTTATCAATGAAGCAATTTGAAATAAAGGAGTAGAAGTATTCGCATCCCGTGTTATCTAAAATGCTGATACCGAGTAAAAGTCCAGCGTTCAGGATCTTGCTTGAGTGAAAGTACGTCGGAGTAATCCGAAAAAAACATATATTTGAAATATGATTTCCAGCAGGAACCTGTCTGGGTCACTAACATCTCACAGTCAGCGCCAGTCTCTCAACGTGATCTCCAGCAGCCTGTCGGCACATGTTGTTGTTGTTGTTGTTGTTACGTATTCAGACACGTAGTCGCCCTGTCATGTTTAATTCAGGCAAGACTGTAAAATAATAATCAACACCCCCCCCCGACCCCCCCGACCCCCCCGGGGAGAAGTGGAGCTTTCTGTCGGTGAGCTTTGAACACAGGAGCGAAACACGGAGACCTTTTTGTACGTTCACAGCCGCAGGGTGGAGAGAGAGCGCACACACACACACACTCACACACACTCACACATACACACACACACACACACACACACACTCACACACACTCACACACACACACACACACACTCACACACACACACTCACACACTCACACACACACACACTCACACACACACACACACACACACTCAGGGCCTCTCTGGGAGTAGATTTGATGCAGGCTTAATTAATGATTTGATAACTGTTGAGGCGTTAAACGGAGCTCGGGGGGAGAAGAGCTGAACTGGCTGCTAATATGTTGCGAAGGCTTTTCTCTCCACCTGCTGCAACACATGCTGCCTCTCAGGTCCTCACGCTCTCCTCCTCCTCCTCCTCCTCCTCCTCCTCGTTTCAAGTCCAGATCAGGTAAAAGGAGGTTTCCGTGTTCAGTCATTAAACACAGCCACAGTGCTGCAGGGGCGTTTAGTCAAAGAAACTATTACACCAAGGAACAAGAGAGAAAGGGAAAGCAGCGTTTAGAGGATTATTACAGTGGGAGGACGCGTGATCTAGTTTCCCTCGTATCATCCTTTAAATAAAGATTAATATTAGTCTTATTATTATGACCAATGTCCTCCCCCCCTCTCCGCTGATGCTCCGCTCGCTACGAGTCCGGTTCCGTCAGAGACCTCCTCCTGTTAAAAGGGAGTTGTTGCTTTGCTCATTGTGGGATTCGTTGGGTTTTTCCCTGTAAAGTTGTAACATTGACCTCACAGTGTAAAGTGCCTTGGGACAATGTCACGTCGTGATTTGGCGCGATACAAATACAAAATGAAAGATTGAAATTGAATCCTTCTACCACCGTTTTAACTTCATCCAGGTTGTCACGGAAATATTTGGAGCGGGGGATTTGATGGTCGCACGCATTGTTTTGTTGCGCACGTGCAACGGCGGTTCAGCCAGTCGAGCGCATGCCGAGGGAGAGATGGTGACTTTCAGCTCCCTTGGTAGAGCGCCCGTCTCCCACGCTGGAGGTCGGGGGTCCGAAGCCATCCGGCGACAGCTGATGGAGTCATCCTGTATCTTCTAGTCCGATCGAACACCCAAAGACCTTTCCGGTAAAAGTCAAATTCACACGCAGCAATTTTTTCCCATCAGACATCGTTCATACACTGCCGACACAGACATCAGGGGCGAAGTCCCTCGGACAAGGACGCGTCCAGACCGGAGGGACCCGGGGAACCGAAGAACCGTCCAGCAACTAGTGCAGTCGCCCTCTGCTGGTCATCCTAGAGAACACTGGTTTCTGGCACTTCCACGTTGGTTTCACTTTTTAGTAAATATTAGTCTTTGATTAATACCTTTAACCTTTGAACCTACATTTGAATTTACCTGAATAGACCTTAAACAAGGACGCACTTTCTTCAGACTGCAGAAGAACTTTTCCTTTTGCATCGTGTGACGAAGGTGAACTGATCCTTTTTTTTTTTTTATTATAATTTTGAGTTATAATTTTCTTCTGGTGGGAGATGTTGGGACAGAATAATGAAGGCAGTAAAAGTTCAGTCCTCTGATTAAGTGCTTTTCTGTAAGTCTCCTTGACCGGCTGATATGAACTACATCTTTTTCTTTTCTTTTTTACATAATACAACTCCTGCGTCCTGTTATCACCAGACACATTATGGCTTCTTTTCTTCCTTTTTTTTTTGCTCTCTTAGTATTTCATTTCTTCTGTTTTATCTTCTTTGAGTGTTTTTTTAACTTTTAGATATCAGCTCTACGAGTGTGTTCTCATACATCTCTTTAACTTTATTTGCCTGGCAGGAGAGAGCGCTGGGGGTCCGATGAACCAGATTAAAGCTGAGCGAGTCAGTGAGTCTCCTGAACTGTGTTTTCTTCACCGCTGCCATAAAAAACATATTTCTCTCCTTATTCATTTCAGTTTTTTGGTTTTTTTTTTAAAGCAGTGGGCTGCTTTTGGATCAAACATTTGTACGCGCGTGTTTCTTTTTGGGGGGGGGGGGGGACTTTTACAAATGCTCCGTTTCGATTAAACACTCTGCAGTTTTTAGAAAATCACAACGCTGCAGACTTGTGTCTACAGTTCAACGCACTTCTCCTTCTTGGCTCTTCCTCCTCAGTCGTTGCTCTTTTGTCCCTTCCACCTCGCACTTCCTGCCCTTTCCCTTCACTTTTCCCTTCACAGTCGCCTCTGACCATCTTCAACCTTCCCCCTCTTTCCTCTCATCGTTTCCTCCGTCTGGCTCTGCCAATGTGTGTTGAACTATGGCTGAGCGACTGTTGGGGTTTGTGTCAGATCGACACTTTTGAAGCGTTTTCAGATCCATTTCGGTCCGAGGACCTCTGTGGGTACGGTTCGGTTTTGGCCGGGGAGACTTGGTGGTCTGCGGACTATGTCGCTTCTATGACCGCGTCACACTGTACTTCCTCCTTTGCACCAACTACACAAGTCTGTGACCCTTCAACAAATGAAGATGTTGTGATTCTGTAGGATCCAGCGACGATGATCCTCTTTCACTTGTAATGAGCTCGTGAGTAATATTTTCCCCTACAAACGAAGTGGGAGGGCCCCGGAGAAGCCCCACGCAGAAAGGCCCGGGTCGGTTGTTTGGTCCGAACCTGGATTTGAACCTAGAATCGTGAGGAAAAGATTGGACTAACCAACGTTCGTCCAAATGATGTTTTTATCTCCCAAAAAAACCTGCCAAAAACAAAACATCGGTGGCTCAGAGATTAAGGGCAAAGAAAACTCATTGCGTTGAATTCACATCTGCTCGCACAAACGCTCGGCACGGTGGAGCGGCTGATGGACAGTCGAGCGTCACGTTAATCCCCCCGCTGGTCCGGAGGCTTTGTCCTGAACGTCTGTCTCCTGTTTTGTGGGTTTGCGCCTGGCAGAGCGTGACAGCATCTGTTTGGTCGACTCCATTGCTGGTGTTTGGCACCGGGAGCCCACAGTGACGCTCCTTCACCAGCAGAGAAATCATCGTGAAGACGCTGTGAACTTGACGTGTGAATAAGAACCAGCCAGGAGACTGACGGCCGGGTCCATTTTCAAATACACACTGCAGCGCTTCTCTCTTATTCTTCTTATGAGTATAACAATGTGCTCTGCTGTCATCTGCTCCAAGGCTTGTTTGTTCATATATAATATATTCAGGTAATATATTCAAGAAAATGCTGATGATGCTTAGCATCTTTAAAGCTACCGTGTGTAATATTTAGAAGAATTTATTTACAGAAATTTAATATACGATCAATAACTATGTGTTCATATATGTATAATCACAATGTTTTTTCGTCAACTCTGAATGAGTATATAGTAACATGAGGTGGACCCGACCTGCGTGTGAGTCTCCATGTTTGCTACGTCGTGTTGAATACGGATGTTGCACAAAGTGCTCCAGGATAGGTCGCATTCGCGCTGAATTTTCACACGCTGACGGAAACCGGAATGGAATCAGCGGTGCGCCCCCGTAAAGTGTCCCCTGTCGGGTTTGCAAATTTACCACCAGATTGCCGCCAGAAAATTACACACTGGGGCTTTGAATAGAGTTGTAGCATGTTGACAATTGCCAAATAGCACAATGCATAAGATCAGCTGAGGCTAATGGGAACTTTCTGGTCCCTGAAGCAAAGAATTAAAATGTTGACCTGATGATGGCATGATATTGAAAGGAGCGCCATGATCACATGGATATCCATTAAATTTGCTGGGACATTCCACCCTAATCCCCAAATTAGTGGCGCTGAAGAAAAAGACTGGACATCAAAAGTCTTTAGGCTTCAACTTCTGTGAACCACGAGTGTCTGCTGCTAATTTAACATCCATCCATCCAGTAGACGCAAAGATACGTCGAGGATAAGTGACAATGTTGAGCTGCCGGTGGTGCAGAATAATCAGGTGATTACCAAATTATTTTGGTTCAAAAAACGAGAACTGCGCTCGTGAAATAGGAGGCACCCGTCGACGACAGCTTTCCTGTCTTGACTTTTGTCAAGCTTCATTAGTATCGCCCTCATCCTGCAGGTGTACGGGAACGGCCTTTTATATCCTCTTCCGAAACCTTCACACTACCCTCGCGAACTTCTGCGATCACATCGAAGCTTTGGTCGTTCCACCAATTCCCGCCATAAATAGACAAAATTGAAACTGCAGCCCATTTTTTGGTACGTTGCAGTTTTGAGGCAACAGAAGTAGGAGATGCATTTTTCCTACATATCTTAATTCTGAGATAATGAACGTCCCCCGCAGTGAACGGGGTAACGCGCCTCCGGCTTCCTCCGGGCAGACAGCAGGTCTGGGATGTGTTAGCATCCTCCTTCTGTTCTCCACAGCCACAGACTCTGTTTCATTCTGCTGCAGGATTAAAATTTGCACTATACAACTAAAAGTTCAAAAAAAAAAAGAGAAGAAAAGAAATGCACTGAATATAGAGATTTAACAGCTTCTCTCCTGTCCGCTCAGACACTGAAACTGGAGTTCAGCCAAGTACGACCCTCCAGTCACCAAACAAGTCGAACTCCCACAGGACGGAAACACCTCCTGTTGTTGTTGTTGTTGTTGTTGTGATGGAATGACCTTGGGGAAAAAACAAAGCCGGTTGAAAGTGGGGGATTTTTGTTTTTGTCATCATTTCAGCTGCAGAGGATAAAAACTCCTCAGAGAGCCGGTCATCCACAAAACGTTACACATTTCAGTTTTGGAGCTTTTCGCCTCATGAGCAAAGCTGCCGGGGTTTTCATTTTGGACGTCGGTGGAACGGCTGCTTCATTGGCCGCTGATGCAATGCGTCGTGATTCAAGACGCAACGTGGAGCAGAATCCGAAAGGAAAGTTTCCAACATCTTGTCAAATTCATGACAGGAAGAACCCGATGCTTAAATAATTAAGTTAAAAAATAATAACTTACAAATAAAGCTCAACATTCAAACGTTGAACCTAAAAAATCCACCATGCAGAACCAACTGGAGATCACACCACAGCAGTTATTAAATATGCCTTATGGACCTTTACCCTCGTATTCAAATTAGCCTGTATGTCTGTAAGTGGCCAAGATTCGGCAGCCTGCTGGTGATATTTCAAATTTCTTGAATGCATCGTGATATCAAGATATCTGGGCATTGCAACAATGACAAATGAATTACATATACTGCACAAATCCTCTTTTAGTTTAATGTGCATTCTGATTGAGCAGCACACAGTGTTGCTGTGGCTGTAGAGAGAGATGTAGAAACAGTAAAAAAGATCTATTTTTGAGGATAGGAGGGTATTTATGAGTTGGCATTAATTATCCTCAATTATACCGTTAATGCGGCGGCACTGTATTAGTGTCGCCTCTGCTCTGCGGGAGTTGCAGCTTTGATTCATTCAGGTTTTCACTCGGCCACGACCACGCCGGTCGGTAACGGCCACTCTGCGTCGGCTCGTAAAGAGCCGTTTAGTCCGTCATCGGAAATGAGTCACTGACTTTATGTCCTGAGCAGTAACAAAGCAGTGAAATCTGTATTTCAAATTATATATATATATATAATGTTGTACTTGCAAAATGTTAGCCGCAGCCCCAGGACACACAGGCAATTAAGTCTTTCTGTTCAGATTAGTGCATACAATCTGTCTGCTCTTTTGGATGCAGTTTTATTTGGACAAACGCCAATTTTCAAATTGCACGTCCCCGTTTGTTCATGTCAATAGCAACGCGATTATTACAGCAACAACAATGAAGGCAGTAAACAGTTGGTAACAAATGGACAATGATGTTTAACATCCCCTATAAAAACAATGTGCGCACGGTGTCCTCCAAGCGCCCGCGGCGGCTTTTCGGTCTTCGGCCTCATTTCAGATGACATCCCAATCCTTCCTTTTCACTTTTATTTTGGTTTGTATCCTTTTTATTTGTGTTTTCAATGTCTTGTGCCGCGTTTATCACCTAATGTCTTTTCTACATTATTTAGAGAACATTAAACGGCCTCTGGGTATGAAAGTGGCTCGCCAACGTCGCTCATAGTTCTTCATTCTTTATTACGGGGAACAACTTTACAAACCCTTTTAAAGTGTTTTCCAACAGTTTATTTCACTGAGCTTCATCACATTAAACCTTTAACACACAGTGGGGTGAATCCCATGAAATCAAGTTGCCGAAAAACTTGATTTCTTTGTGTTACTATCCACCTTTCTGGGTCTATTCTCACACGATTCCTCCATTAATTCTCAGTCAGGTTCACTGGCAGACTCTCGCACAGTCCAAATGACAAGCTTATCCCCAAAGTTTACATCAGGTGAGTCAGACGACACCTGGGAAAACTGAGCACAAGGTCATTTATTGAGTTGTTTGTTTGCTTGGTTGGTTGGTTGGTTAGTTGGTCAGATTTAAAAGTGAGTGAATGTATAAAGATGTGAGGATGACATTGTTTCAGTATTGCAACGCAATCATCTAAATGTATTTAGCTTGAAACAATTATAAAAGAAGTAGAGGAAGTAGAAGAAATCACAGGACGAGATTCTCAAACTTGGTCCTTAACCGAAAAACTCAGACACTAGATTTTGAAGTGTTTGGGTAAAGTGATGCGGTTTCACTGATCATTTGCAGCATGTTCAACCACTCTGTTTATTGTCCTCACTCAAGTGCAATGTTTAGTCACAATCCCAAAGAGATTGCCGCTCTGTTGACATCCTTCACCTTTAACTGAAGAAGATCCTCTGTGGTCAAAACGTTTGCCAGTCACTCCTAAGAACAAGATGAACAAGAAGACTGCAGTGTGTGGGTATTCATTTTTGTCTTCCTCTTTTTAACTGTCTAATGTTTCTGGTCGGTTTGATGACACTTGAGTAAAATCTTCTCTCCACTTGACGGAAGTGTTTTCAAGGACCGATTGGCACAAAGGGCGAACCACTCTGCCAGGTCACACTGGGCACTTGATTGGCCAAGACAGAGACGGGCTGCATTTACTCGCTTTGGGTGCTTTCACACCTAACTTGTTTGGGCCGGACCTTTGGACTTCTCAGTTTGGTCCCAACCAAAATTGCAGGTGTGAAAGGTTCCTCGGACCACCGTCCGGACCGATGGACGTCCGGATCAAACTAAACCACTTTGGAGTTGAGACAGCTCGGTATCATAGAAGAAGAAAAAGACCCGGAGAGAAAAGGCTACCCGCCAAATTGACAACACACCGACATCAGACGCACGCCCGTCTACAGACCAATCAAAGTCAAGTACCGCGATCCGCAGCCATCGTAGGTGATGACGACAGGACGTAGGTATGTCCCTTACATTTACTCACTGCTTTAATCAGGGTTTTTTAAAAATCTTTCTATGGCAAATGTGTTTGTGAGCGGTTCCTCCTTCCCAAATCCACAGACAGAGCAACATTAGCCTTTTATGTCTTGATGTTATTCTTGGCAAACACACCTCTCTTTCCTTTTAACTCAGTTTTCGGTCTCTACCAGCTCCTAAAGGAAATGTGCTTGTTTTGTATCAGCTAGCTAGACTAACTGTTTGAATTTCAGAGTTGAATTCTCACTTTTCACATTACGTGTTACCATTCATCCATTATATGTACAAAAACAATGATTCATACAGATTTAAAGAACTTGTTTGTTCCCCCCTCAGTCACAGGAAGTACTCAGGTGAGAACTCCTGTTTTGCTGTGCCCACACATTGTACAATTTTCCTTAACATAAAACAAATTCCCAAACTTCTTTCCGCCTCCATTCAGCGCTTCAGTGCTAAAACTAAAGATAAGCGGAAATCAAACAGTGAGAAAAAAGTTTTTTGCTGGATCTGTCTGTTACAGCAGAGTAACAGACAGATCAACAGGTGGAGCGTCTCCTCTCTACGGTCAGTGTTGTTTCTTTTATCTCCACTGGGACCAGAGTCTAAAACTGAGAGTCTGTTCTCTCAGTTCTGTGAAGATAAGGGAGAGTCCAAGTGAGCGGTGTGAACACGAGATGTCACTGAGGTGTCGATGTCCGTCTCCGTCTGCTGCTTCCGTCGTCTCTTCACGTGCTGCGAAGTCTTGTTGGTGCAGAGACAAAGAGAGAGAGAGACAGAGAGAGAGAGAGAGAGAGAGAGAGAAGGAAAAACCAATAAAACCAGTTTGAGCCAAACGCTTCCTGTGTGACGACCTCCTGATGGAAACCAGTGGAGAGCAGACTCTTCCAGAGGTTTATCAGCAGCGAACAGCGGCGCAGCTTCACCACACATCTACAATGGAAACTGCTTCTGGTTTTACATAACTCAGAGTCACGGCCGCTCTCTCTCTCCTTCTCTCTCTCTCTCTCTTTCTCTCTCTCTCAGCTTCTCTGCTTTTCTTTTCATTTTTCAATCCTGCAGCATCGCACCATTATCCTCGGCTCCAGAGTTGAACCTGATTCCCCCCACTTTAATTCCCATTGCTGTGATTTCCGGGGCTGCTGCTGCGTTGCTCTCTGGAAGGATTCAGTTGAACAGTGATTAGTGATGGAGAGACGTGGAGAAAAAACTCCTTTTATTTCCAAAGCAGCTGAAAGAAATCTCCAGGTTCTCCGCCAGCTCGCTGCCTCCGTCTCCACCGGCAACAGGTTCCAGGCTGGACTTTTTTTTTATTATTCGTCACAGGAGGAAACAAACAAAGACAGTTTTCTATCTTCTACACCGCAATTGGTTTGCGATCCTGGTAGACATTTCAGTAGAGAAGGAAAGGGCAAAAGAGGCAGATAGTGACAGAGAGGCAGCTATCATGCAAACTACTCCAGGAATCAAAGCGTGTGATATTCTCCACTAGAACTTGTTGACAGCAAATGACTGGAGAGGTGGAACTTGTTGGGAGTAATCAGGCAAGACAGCGAAGCTCACAGCAGCCGACACGGAGGAGAAATTTAACTGAGCATGTCAAATCAAAACGCGCCGCTTCCTGCTGCTTTTACTCGACAGTGTCCCCGCGGAGCAGGAAGCTCGCTGATCTAACTGAAGCATGCAGCGTTAACAGGTGCAGCGACGATCTGCAGGACTTATTTAATGATTTCGTGCGAGGTTCCACCGCTCGCAGTGTCTGTAGAAAACAAAACAACAACACAACCAACCAGCCTCAAGGCCCAAATTTCAAAAGACATTTTTCCTCATGTTATTTGATGCAGTGAATACATTCACGGCGTGTTGCAGAAGTGTGGCGACAAATAGCTGAGCAGATTCTTGGCACTTTATGCTAATTTCCTCTATTATTTGCCCTTGATGGGAGACAGCTGCACCCTCCGGGCATGTCGGGAGAAGTGTTAACATTGATCTGATCTTGTGCCTTCGAGCAACGATCTGTGTAACCGTCACAGCCGCCAGATATTCATGAGCTCTGTCATCCAAAACAACAGAAGAGCTACGCGGCGGCAGAGGCTCTCATTGATAGTTTCTGTGGATACGAGATTCTACCGTTGTTTAAGATGTAACAGAAAACTTCTAAAATGTTTTTTTATACTTCTTTTTCTTTTCACGTAGTTATTCATGCCTGCTTCCTGCAAAACTTCAGTGCCGGAAAGTGCAGAATTCAGTTGATTGCCGCTACCTAGGTAGGTAGTTACAGTAGGTAGGTAGGTAAAGGTAGGTAGGTATAGGTAGGTAGGTAGGTAGGTAGGTAGGTGTAGGTAGATAGGTAGGCAGGTGTAGGTAGATTGGTAGGTTGGTATAGGTAGGTAGGCATGGTAGGTAGGTGTATGTAGATAGGTAGGCAGGTGTAGGGTAGATTGGTAGGTAGGTATGTAGGTGTAGGTAGGTACAGTAGGTAGGTAGGTATAGGTAGGTACATGCAGTAGGTAGGTAGGTATAGGTAAGTAGGTAGGTGTATGTAGGTTGGCAGGTAGATAGATGGGTATAGGTAGGTATGTGTAGGTAGGTATAGGTATGTAGGTACAGTAGGTAGGTAGGTAGATAGGTAGGTAGGTAGGTATAGGTATGTAGGTAGGCAGGTGTAGGTAGAGGCTCATATTAGGTAAGGACCTGCCTCCTTGACATTTTGCAACCAGTTAGTCTAGTTAACCTCCTAGTGCCTTGTGACGGTGACGGTAGAAACACAAGACACAAGAGTCTTCTTGACTCCATTTCCTCAAATGCTGCTTCTCGAGTGCAGCAGGTTGCTAAACCCCCGACTGACTTCCCAGGCTCACATTATGCACTTAATGAATCAGAAATGGCACATTTGAATGTTTAACTCCATTACGGGATTCTGTTGCTTCAAGGGATCATTGGAGAATTGGATGAAGAGGAATAAATACGACAGCTGAAAACATATTTCACTTCCAATTGGAGAGAACCCTTTTGAGAACATGTTGAGAAGGTTGAGAGGTTAACAGATTTCATATCAAGTCTGGTTTTTAACTGAAGCCCATCATTGAAGGAAGCAAAGCCTTCGTAAAACAGTTATCACCAAGGGCAATTAAAAGCATTGAGCTCAATGACACACAAATGGAGATTCAGCTAATGAATCGGAGGTCACCGGATTTCACAGTGAGGTAAGTTTCAGTTAGCAAAGACGGAGAGCGGAGCTACTCTGAGCATTAAATTACCATTTATTAAACCGAGGAACTGAGACCGTGAATTTCAAAGACTCGGGGTCGCTTTAGTCAGGGTCAATTTAGTCTGATAATCCATTTTAGAAAATGAATATTCAAATTTGCAAATTGCATTCAAGTCAACTGCCTGTAATATCAAATTATTTTAAATTAGTAGCCTGAAGCTCTATGGGCCTGTGGAACCAGCCGGGCTTTACTGCATGAAGAGATATTGCTATTTCCCTATGTTGTAGATTCAAATAATTGGATCTGACTGCATTTCATTTAATCAACTGTATATTTTAGTATTATTGCACATATCGGTACGTTACATATGCTGTACATTTTTTCCAAGCTATGAGTTGCAGTACAGTATATTGTTACTTTAGATGCAGGATAACACTTAAGTGTACGACGGGCAACTCAACACCTAAAGTCAAGGTAATCAAAATAAATATACATCTCATTAAATGCAGTGAATGTGCAGATGTTTGCCCTGCAGCTGAGTCAGCAGCACTAGAAAACCCGGGACTCTTCTGCGTCATTCCCCTCCAACCCCACGTGATGTGACTGAGAGCTTCATGCCGACAGAACAGATTAGGAGACGGGCCAGATTAAAGATGTGTGTGGCCTCCCGTGATGCTTTGTACGACTCTGTACTTTAAATAGTTGCAGCCACATTGTGCATCAGCAGAGAAGTGTGTGTGTGTGTGTGTGTGTGTGTGTGCCCATTTAGATTAACCGTTCACCATCAAAATTAATCTTTTTTCTTCCATTTCCAGCTCTCTGAGGATGTTTTGACACGCCCCTGCTTAATGAAGTCAAAACAAATGAGGAAATATTACAAGATTATATATTACAGATGACATGTTTCACTGGAAAAATAAAACATGAATAAATAAATGATGTCTGTAATGACTTTGTGTGACTCGGTGAAACTGATTGAATCGTCATGGTCGGCGGGACGAGAGGTAAATGGGAGTATGTCTGCCAGAAATCTGCCTCTTTAGCACTAATCATCATCGGAATCAGTCGTTTCGCACAAAAAATATGAATTCATTAAATTCACCGGCCTAACTTTGTGTTACATGGTAGAGAGATTTCCCACAATGAGCAGGCACTTGGCAACAGTTGAGAGGGTAAAAAACAGCCTGCGCAGCCATCTGCCTCGACCGCTTGGTGAGGAAGGAGGAGAGAAATGGGTTAACGAGGGGAAGAGAGGGAGAGTGTTCGATGTGTTCAATTTGAATTCAGTTTAGAAATCACCACAAACACCAACTGCTGAGGCGATCAAACATTTGAAAATGTTGCTGTTCACAAACGGCTGAGGCTGAAGTGGGAAAAAAAACACAACACATTTTCCCATGTGTTTTCCTTTTTCCTAACTAAACATAATTTGACATGGGTATTGGCAGTGCACTGTTCATATTACCTAAAAAATAATACTGGCAAGTATGCTTGGGGGCTTTAGGAACTTGAGCCCCATTCAGGTGTAATTTAACTTTTCTTTTGCTGAAGGAAACAATCTTCAGTTTTCAGTCATGGGGTTCCTCAAGGGTCAAACCTGGGTCCATTATTGTTCTGCATTTATATGCTGCCCTTCGGTCACATCTTCAGAAAACACAATGCTAAATATGATTGTTATGCCGACGACACAGAGTTATACCGTCATCTGTTACCACTTTGAAATCCCTCCTTAAAACATTGTATTTTTTAAAAAGCTTTAATGTCTGTGTGCATTATATTACATGTTTTTTTTGATGTATTGTATTGTTTAACACTTGTGTGAAAGACTGAACTGCGTAAAAAAAATGCTATACAAATAAATCTTAGATCAAAGATCATTAAAAAAATAAGTTTCTGAACTTGCCAACATGAATTGCATATAGCCTATTCGTTATACTTTGAATGGTTCCAGTTTTCTAGTATATAGACAAATAAAGCTTTTAAGAGAATACTAGTACTCAATGTAACAGACATCATAAGAGCACATTTAATGAGCGTGTATGGGGTCATGCTCTTGTGACGGCTTTATTGTTATCAGTAGTTCCCCAGTAACCCTAATGTGTCAGTGTCAGCTTTTTAACGTCCATCGTTCTATTAAAAACATTATTCCTTTTTCCACAAAAGCTACATTTCACACTGAACTGATTAAAAAAGGAACAAACATCCGATCAGCTCTTCAGAGTTCCACTCCAGACTCATTACCTCTGTATTTTTGAAACGATGGCTGCGCTCGTGTGAGCAGGGCGGTTTGGTGGTTAAATGAAATGTGGGTAAGAGTCTGAACACATTTCAAATTATTCTTCCGCAAATGGATCTGCTATTTGAAGAAAAAAAAAAAAAAAACAACAACAACACACAATTCAATCTCATTTCGAAATGTTCTTGTTAAAATGGTAATCAGCTGTTTGCTCGAATAAATACATAACAAACACCACGAGCAGTTTCGGGATTTACAGGAAAGATGAATGTGATAACATGAGGACATGAATGCAACCAAAGTCATCTGCTCCCAAATCCCTGCATCTTATTCAGCTCCATAATTCGTCTATTGGCCCATTACCACCGCGATTCCCCGTGCAACCACTGAAGTATGAGTGGGGTGAAGAGTCTCTGCAGGAATCTTGACTCTTCGGAAAGTTTGAGTTACTAACCTGACTTCTCTGAGTTGTTCCATTTCTGATGAAACTCATACTCAGATTCATTAGAAATGAAGGATTTTGCTCATCGTTTTTCATTTGTGATCGATTTGTCACCTCTGCCGAGGACGTGTCCTTCTGCGCTTCGACTGTCCGTTTGTTAATTGAACCGCTTCCCGTGTCATTGTGCGTAGGGGGGTGGGCCGTGGCACGAGGACGAACCCACTCAAATTTGGAGCACATCTGGATTAACGGGTGGATCCAACAAAAAACCCCGACAACAAGAGCTCGTCGTCAGTCCATCATCATCGGGGAGAAACAATAAATATTGCCACGGTCACGTTTCCCTAGTTCAACAATTTCGCAACAGCTCAGCGGCTTGTCTGGCACGGCCCCCAAACAAAGCCCGGTACAGCGACATTGGGGGCCAACGCTTCTTACACACTTGCTTTGCCCAGAGTCCCAGAACTTGAAAAACTTGAACTTGAAATGAAGCCATCACTTTAACGTTAAGTGAAAAAAAGAAAGGAAGCCTGTAGCTTCATCTGTGATTCCAGGTTTGCAGCATGAAAAAAAAAAAAGACCTAAAGTGCGAATCACAGCTATTTGTTTCCCAGCTGCTGTTATTCAAGGATGACGGATAATTTCGGAAACAACAGTTTTTATTATTTTTCCCCCAAGGACATTTGGCCAGTCTGGACGCAGGCATGCAGCAGGGTCTGAAAAGCGGGACATTTCGTTCATGGCACAGCTATTGTAACCACTAAGTCAATCTGTCACCCTTTCACTGTCCCGTGTTTTGTTTCAAGCACCTGGGCAGGATGTCAGCGGTGCACACACACACACACACACACACACACACACACACTGTCTCTCTCTTGTAGAATAACAATGGCCTGGAGGGGCGAGAATCCAGTTTCTATTGTCCTGACGGAGTGGACAGCGGCTCAGCCTGTGTTTATCATCTCCCATGCAGCCGGGGACCGACTAGATATTAGTTCGGCCTTATCAGCGGGAGCCACAAAGGGCTGAGGCTGAAGTGGAACGGATGCCGAAGGGGGGAGAGGCTCCTCTGGGGGGGGGGGGGGGGGGGGGGGGGGGGGGGGGGGGGGGGGGGGGGGGGGGGGGGGGCTGGCTAATGATTGTCCCCTCTGACAGAGCCTGACATTGGGCCCGGGGGCCTCCACATCTCCGCCGAGGAGCAAAAAGGGACGACGGCAAGAGCTGCCGTGTAATTTCAGCGAGAGTTTTGTCACCGCATGGAGCGTTCGCAGAGTTTGCGATGTCCAGATTTTTATTGAGAAGCAGCCAAGTTGGTTTGAAAATGAGGCTGGTGGTTGCAAGGTCAGGTCAACGATCAGAGTTTACAACTAGTGTTGTTGCGATTCTCCCACTGAAATCATACGAATGCTTCATTTGATTGTTGATGATGGCGAAGTCGTTACGAACCATGCGACAGTTTGTCGGAAACACAATAAACATTATTATTCTCAGAAAGGGGCTGCACGGTGGCGTAGTGGTGAGCACTTTCGCCTCACAGCAAGAAGGTTCTGGGTTTGAATCCCGGTTCAAACCAACCAGGGCCTTTCTGTGTGGAGTTTGCATGTTCTCCACGTGTGTGCGTGGGTTCTCTCCAGGTTCTCCGGCTTCCTCCCACAGTCCAGAGACATGCAGGATGGGGTCAGGTTCATTGGAGACTCTGAATTGACCCCGCCCCTCTCGCCCAACGTCTGCTGGGATTGGCTCCAGCAGACATTAATTGTCAATTAAAAAAGACATGATTCCACAACTCTGTACGAGAAATGTAGTTTCCATGTTGCTGGAGCCTTTTTTTCCCCCAAACTCTGAGCAAAGTGGTTTGCTGCCACGACGCAAAATAAAAGTCTTTAAGGTTTTAAAAAGCATTTGAGTCAATGCAGAAGAAAACCGACTGAAACCTGCAGATGCTCACATTAAACTTTAACGTATCCTGGAGATTTTCAAACGCAGCAGCGTATTAATCTCTGTCCCATCCATCCAGGCCGCATCCTAACATTATCCTCCACATGCTGAGAAAAAAAACCTGTAAGAAATATTTCGATAATAACTTCCACTCCTGCAGCGAAGACCAATCCCGACCGTAGCATCGCGTCCAACGATAACACTCCTCCCAGTTGGTGTTCGTGAGAGAAGAAGAAGCCGTGGTGGTCTGCGGTCTGAGGCTCTGAGCTCCTGAGCCAGACGTCCGCCGGGGGCTGCGCAGCGTGTCGCTCGTTCTGCTGCGGTTCTCTATCTGATCCCTTACACACGTTATTTTCACAAACGTCTGCGTCCCCGGGGCCTCGTGACGGCCGCCGCCACGCGGCCGGGGGAAGTCGGCAGCTGTGGATTTGAGCAGATCACTGGCCCCCTCAGGGCAGCTGGCGTTTTGGAGATTTGAAATCTTCAAGACCAATCGGAATTTTTTTCCGTTCCAGGCAATCCCAAGGGCCCGGCTCGGACTGCCGAGGCCCCTGAAATGCACCGGCAGGGAGATACATGATACATTCCTCATGCGTTTCTCTAAAAGCGGATATTTCTCAGTGGATCTGATGCACCGGGGCAGTCGGAGTGTGACGTCACGGGCCAGTTTTATCCAACATTCAAAGATTTTTAAACGTGAGAATAGAAAAAACTATTTTGTTCCGTCAGCCAAATGCTTTGGATTTCGCCGTCTTACAGCAGGAAATCACAGACAAACAAACCCATTATCAAGGTTTTACCCAAAGCAGACGTCAAAGGATCACGTCTGTGTCTTTTTATTAAGCATAAAGAAAGATAATTTCACCCGCTGAGCTCCTGTGTGTGTGTGTGTGTGTGTGGGTGTGTGTGTGTCTGAATGACGGATCGTCACGTGATGCCGATGATGTTGAGAACTTTCCCCGAGGGTTAGAAAAGTTTCCGAGTCCATGTGTGACACCTGCAGGCACCGCTGGCTCTCATCAACGCCTCAAGGTGTGATCAGGAGCTTCCTGTTTCCATATGTTCCCTGAAGATAATGTACTCCGCGGACGGATGTGTTCACCATGCCATTGCATTGGCCTGTAGGGGCCATTTTATTTCTCTCTATGCATAATCATTAAAACCTTTCTGACACCTTAAAGCTTCAGGCAGACTAGGTATCTATACTCACCAGCAAAGAAGTGATTAAGGTTTTAAAGGCCAATCTGACTCATGTTCAGTGGAAGATCAGAACAAAGCCAAAGAAGATCCGCCTGGGTTTGTTCCCTTTAACTTCACCAACTCTGATCCATCTGAGGACTTTAGTTTTCATCTGCATCTTCAAGGCGAAGTTTTATATATTCTTCCACTTTAATCTAGACATTTCAACTTTATTCTCCAAATGCAAAAGGAAACAGGCTAAAAAACATTTCCTCTTCTTATTTTTTATCTCATGTCTGGCCCTAATACGAATACAGTCGTTCAGGTGAGCCACTCTGAGATTGACACAGATTCTTTAGCCGATGTGTCTGGCACAGCCCTCACTCACTGTGTCCGGGATATCTGGTCATAAGTTCATAAACTTTCCATGACCATGGATGAAATGATTCCTCTGTGGTCCTGAAGAGGGGGAAAATAAGCATAGTGAACAGGATGGAGGGGAAAATGACAGAACTGCTGTAGCCTGTGTTGGCCTGCAGGGGGCGATGGTGGCGCCCCACAGCCTCCCAGGAAACACGAACAAGACACGTGACATTAAACAGGAAGTAAATAAACTGCCTTCCCGCGCACTGGGACCGACAGAACCGGCTCCGACGGACAATCTCGACAACATGGACGAGCTGTACTTGGATAATATCGACGAGTTCGTCAACGACCACGACAAGATAGTGAGTGAAAGTCGTCGGTCTCTTGTCCAGACGCGAAAAACGCCAACGGAGCCGAGTCGCTGAACTGCGTTCACACAACTGCATATTTAACTTTGACTCGCCCGTCGGGGCGACGCACGTGTCGGAATGAGTTTAAATTACAACTGTTTACCGTTCGCGTGGTTCTTATGGATAAATCGGCTTATAAATATGTTTAAAAGATGTTGGTTAAATTCAACACAATCTCATTTTTATAGGTCGTGGACTCCTGTTATGGCCGTTAGCCGCCAACCGTTGTGTTGTTTGAAACGGACAAACGTTGAGGGGTTTTAGAAATGATCCTTTGAAACGTATTTGTGTTTTGTCTCCTAGTTTCCCTCATTCACGTGGCAAGTGTGTAATGATGTGCGATTTTTGTTTAACTGCCAGGTGACTTACAAATGGCTGAGTCTCACACTTGGAGTCCATGTCAACACCGCCAAACAGTGAGTGTCCCTCCTTCCTCCTCCTCCTGCTCCTCCTGCTCCTCTTCCTCCTCCTCCTGCTCCTCTTCCTCCTCCTGCTCCTCTTCCTCATCTTCCTCCTTCTGCTCTTCCTCCTCCTCCTCTTCCTCCTCTCCCTGCTCCTCCTCTTCCTCCTCCTCCTGCTCCTCCTGCTCCTCCTCCTGCTCCTCTTCCTCCTCTCCCTGCTCCTCTTCCTCATCTTCCTCCTTCTGCTCTTCCTCCTCCTCCTCTTCCTCCTCCTGCTCCTCCTCCTGCTCCTCCTCTCCCTGCTCCTCCTCCTGCGTCTCTTCCTCTTCCTCCTTCTCTCCCTCCTCATGCTCTTCTTCCGGCTCCTCCTCCTGCTCCTCTTCCTCCTCCTCTCCATGCTCCTCCTCTCCCTGCTCTTCTTCCTCCTGCTCCTCCTATTCCTCCTCCTGCTGCTCCTCTTCCTCCTGCTCCTCTTCCTCCTCCTGCTCCTTTTCCTCCTCCTCCTCTTCCTCTTCCTGCTCCTCCTCTCCCTGCTCCTCTTCCTGCGTCTCTTCCTCTTCCTCCTCCTTCTCTCCCTCCTCCTCCTCTTCTTCCTGCTCCTCCTCCTCTTCCTCCTCCTCCTCCTCCTGCTTCTGCTCCTCCTCTTACTCTTCTTCCTCCTCCCGCTTTTCCTCCTCCTCTGGTTTCAGAAACAAACAGTACAAACAAAACTAATATACACAAGTCAGCTATTTATTTTCAAAACAAGACCACACACGTCAGAGGTGAACCGATATTATCGATAGTTTTTTTATAATAAAGATTATGGTTACGTGTGTGTGTGTGTGTGTGTGTGTGTGTGTGTGTGTGTGTGTGTGTGTGTGTGTGTGTGTGTGTGTGTGTGTGTGTGTGTGTGTGTGTGTGTGTGTGTGTGTGTGTGTGTGTGTGTGTGTGTGTGTGTGTGTGTGTGTGTGTGTGTGTGTGTGTGTGTGTGTGTGTGTGTGTTCGTTCTTCAGAATGCTCTTCCACTACCTGGATCACAAGAGGAAGGAGAGTTCACCTCAGCTCCACGCCACCTACCTGGTCTCGGGGAAGTTTGTGGACAAGGGGCAACCGGTGAGTAACATTTTAGCGCTGTTTGAATCTTTGTCTGTTGTTTTTGATTCATTTGATTGTCCCCGTGTTTGTTCTTCCCCAGGGCCACACGGTGTCAGTTGTCAGAGAGGACCAGTTGGAAGGTGTGTAACGGTCATTCCCTACAGCAACACGATGCCGTATTTACTCCGGTTGCTTCTGCATTTAGTCCCCAGGCGGCAACAGTAAAGTAGTTTTTTAGTGCCCTGGAGTATTTGTGTCCATTATGTTTATTGAGGGTCCAAGAGGCAGACGTGTCTAACCTCGGGAGTCTTTTTTTTTCTTCGCAGACCTCAAAGCCAAGATGAGCTTGATCGTCAGCGTCCACGTCTACAGCGTCCAGAAAGCTCTGCTGAAGGACAGCGGGCCGCTCTACAGCGTCGACTACGACGCCGTCAAAGACAACCTGAAGAGCTGCAGCAGGTGTGTGGACCGTGTATTGTTGCCTCCTGAGTTAATCGGGATATTTTGCACATTCAAGCACAGTCTGGGAAAAAATATAGAAAAGGCCCTTTTATGTAAAGTAAATATACCCAGAGCACTTCCCCTGCAGCAGGGGAACGGGGCATCTTTCTGGTCCGCGCAGCAAACTGGTTCAGAGCTGAGCACCAGAAAAAGTACCTGGTTCTTCAGTGTGAACTGCGATGACACAGGTGGGCGTGCGCTCGCTTGTTTTGGAGGTGAAAAAAAATCTTTGCAGTAGCAGAGCAAATAATTTAATCTCGCTAGCTGCTGCTGTTTACTTATGTCGTGCGAGGAGCCGGTGGGTTACACTGCTGACTTTGGTACAGAAGGTCAGGGTTTGAGTCTAGGGCTGCAACTAAAGATTATTCTCGCCGTCGATTTAATCTGTCGATTATTTCCCCGATTAATCGATGAGCTGTTTGGTCAGTAAAATGGTGAACAATGTCGATCGTGTCTCCCAGAAAGATGATGTTTTTGTTTTGTCCACACACCAACGAGATTTAGTTTTACTGTCACAGAGGTGCAAAGAAACCAGAAAATATTCACATTTAAGGCCCCAGTGTGTAAATCTGGCATCTGGTGGAAAAGTTGCAAACCGCAACCAGCTGAGCACCCGACAGGGGACACTTTATGGCGGCGCACCGCCGATTCCATTTCCGGTTTCCGGCAGCGTCTGAAAATTCAACGTGAATGTGACGTAATCTGGACCGTTTTGTGCAACAACCGTATTCAACACGACGTAGAAACATGGAGACTCACACAGAGGTCGGGTCCACCTCATGGAACTATGTTTAACTCATTCAAAGTTGACGAAAAAACATCGTGATTATACATATATGAACACATAGTTATGGACAATATATTCAATTTCTGTGAATAAGTTCTTCTAAATATTACACACTGTAGCTTTAACATTTCCTTTTCCTTGGTTTTGTAGATACAGTGCAATCCGCTGTGCCGGCGCGGTGCCCATGTCCACTCAGGAGCTGCAGCAGACAGAGAGAGAACCCCAGCGGGCTCCCTCACCGGAGCTGGCAGCAAAGAGATCTGGCGAATCTAAACCGGCTCCGAAACCGTCCACCAAACCACAGAGGGGCATCATGGGAATGTTCGCGAACAAAGCCCCAGCCAAGAGCCAGGAGAGCGGCAAAGAGGTCAAGCCGGAACAGAGGGGAGATGAACCCATGGTACGGCTTTGTGTCCAATGTCATTTCCCACCCCCCAAAAAAAAGAAATAACCAAGAGCAGTAGATGTTGTAAAATAATGTTTTGAAATTTTTTAGGCTGTTGCCACCAAAAGCAAACCCGCTGCAAAAGCCAATCCAGCGATGAACTTCTTTGGGAATCAGACGTCAAGTGAGTAACATTCAAAGTTTTTGAATTTTCAAAAGAGGGTTAGAGAAGGTAACATAAAACTATTACGAGCCAAAGTGAATCGTGGGCCGCTTCCACGTTTGAACGTGATAACCAGAGACGTTTTTGTTCAAATGTTACAAGTGGTCATTTGTGACTTTATTCAATTGCTTAATTTTCCTCAGAGAAACCTGACAAAGCTGTGAAGGAGGAAGAAGCAGCAGCAGCAGCAGCAGCAGCAGCAGCAGCAGCAGCAGCAGCAGCAGTTCCGTCGTCCTGCGCCGCAGAGCAGCGACACCAGAGTTCACCGCCTGAAGAAAAACAGGAAGCTGCTGCTGCTGCGGCGGAGGAGGAGGAGGAGTCGCCGAAAGACGCAAAGAAAGATTCCAGGAGGTTTGTTTTTTAATATTCATGTGGGAAATCTGCGGAAATATTCTCTATCACGTGATCAGACGGTAGCGATACGGTGTCGGTGACTGTAAAGAAAGATGGACGATTGAAACATCATGATTGACAGCTGGGACTGACTCGTGATTGGTTGCAAGCACGTGATGACCAGTGCAAGATGGCGGCGCCCGTGCCCGTAATATTTTTGGCTTTTATTTTTGCGCGACAGGAGGAAAGTGGAGACGTGTCGTCCATCTTCGTTCACAGTTTTAGACTTTGTCTTTACGGTTTCTCCTCACGAAACACCTTTTTACAATGTCTTTTTTATTCTCTTTTTAAAAGCAAAACCAAACGAATTGCGGATTCCGACAGCGAGGAGGAAAAGATGGAGAAGAAAAAGAGGCGAAGGATCAAGAAACCTCAACCAGACAGCAGCGATGAAGATGGTGATCACTTTACTTTTACCTCATTCTCTTTATCTTTATTTTTTCTTTCATTTGAAAACTTCAATAAACCTACTTTTTTTGTTACAGTTTATTTTTAACATGGTAACTGTGCTGTTTTCCATAATGTTCCCAACAGTGACGAGTAATTCCTTATTTACAATTTGTGAAGATATAGTTATGTTTATTCATATTGAAAAACCACAATATTCAAGAAAAATAAGATTTTTTAAAATTCTTTAAAGTTTCATTGTACAAAACTAATATCTACGCTCGTGTCCAGTCATTCCAGATTCTCCACAGCAGAAGGAAACCAGAGAACCATCACCGCGTCCTGAAATGGAGGTCGAGTCTGTTTCACATTCACATGTACGTGTTTGATTATGTCATAATTATATATCCAGTCCATTTGTTCCATTAATACCATGTATTTAACACTGAATGGCAAAGTGAACATTCATGTTTTTTTTCTTCTTTTCCTTTTACTCGACAGCAGAGTCTCCCTGGAGCCAAAACGAGGAAGAGGAGACGAGTCCTGAAAGCTCGAACCTTTGTGGACGACGAAGGATGCATCGGTACGAGAAACGGGCCGAGGAGTGAGACCTCGTCTCCCACCTGGATTCAATTTGTTGAATCTTTTTTACGTTGACAAAAAGCCCAAATTCTGTTCAAAGAACTCTATAATTGAATCTTTACACACTTTGGTATCTTATAATAATTTGTGTTAGTAATTTTGTTTACATGTGTATGAATGGGGTTTGATAAAATACTGTGAACACTTTTGTAATATAATTAAAAGTTTAATAACAACAGCACAGACAACAGACACATTTGTAACTGTCCAGTCCAAAATCCCTAAATGTGTCTTTACTGTCAATATGACACCATTTGTCCTTAGAACACAGGAACTCAGACTGTAGGGTTATTAGTTTGGTTAATTTTTTAATTATTTATAGACTGGGGTTGATTTCTCTTTGTCTTTACTCCCCACAGTGACGGAGAAAGGCTACGAGAGCGAATCGTACTCCGAGGCGGAGGACGACGCGAAGGCCGCCAAACGAGCTCCCGCGGATTTCATCCCGGCGAAACCTCCAGCGGGTAGCAGGGAGGACGAGAAGAAGAAAAGTCAGAAGAAAACGTCTGCGAATGCCAGTAAAGGATCTAAACAAGCCTCCATTATGGGTTTTTTCCAGAAAAAATAAAAAAGGGGGGGGGGGGGGGAGGAGCCGTCAGACGCGGCAGCAGCAAGCACAGCCACAGACTTTCATGGTTTTAATTGACTCTCAGCCGAAAAACACATCGTACAGAAAACACACGGACGTGTCCAGTTCAGGACGGAAAATATGTTCGTTGTCAGTTAAAAAAATGTGAATATTAAACTTACTTAATAAACATTGTTGGAAACTCAACGCATATCTTGCCTCAGAATCAACTTTTTGTTGTTGTCGCTGGAAATGGCTCCGAGGAGAGTTCATACCTCCGTCAAGGCCCAACAGTCATCTTATATACAAGCACGCTGTAGCAGATTGCACACACTCCTAGATACCAGTTGTTTCATCAAGACTCATGAATTGTTCCCCTGGGAAATCTGAAAATGTTCGAATATCACTACTTTAAAGGTGGCATATGCAAAAATCACTTATTCAGTGTGTGTGCACATAAATGTGCGTATCTGTGGAGCCTGTCAGCCCACAAACTGAAAAAGACCACTTATGTTGAATGATTGACTTTAGTTTACATATGTACAAAACCCCAGTTTTTTTTCCTATAGAATATTGAGAAATCCAACAACAAGTTGTCTTCAAATATGTTAACAGTCATAAACCCCAAAGTGTTTGAGTTACAGTTATTCACTGTAAAACAGATTAAATGAATCAGTTCTTAAAATTTTTTTTTTTTAAATAAGGTTGAAAAACCATAAAAATATTGTCATTTGGACACAAATCCCTTCAGCAGACATTTACATGTGTTGCCATGTTACACAGCAGGTCACATTAAGTACAGGTCATATCAATCGGTCATGACAGACATCGTCAGTCCAACAGTCAACCCCTCCTCTCCCGGTTTTCCGTCTTCCGTCGGGCAGGCCGGAGCTTCAGCGGGACGACAAAGGATGGACAAACGCTGGAATGACGAAACACAAAGGTGAGTGAGTTTCTATGCTGTCTGTTTTTCTCTTTACATGATACATGGAACACGAAACATCACCTGTCTGAAGGTGCCCGGCGTGACACACATCTGTCCAGCTGCCCACAGTGGCACCATGACTACAGAGGAGAGGGTCATGGTCCATCCCAGGGCGTACGCCCAGTCGGGGTAAGTGTACCCGTCGTTAATCTTGAGGCTTTTGTAAAGAGCCAGGTACAAGATGAAGGAAATCTGCGAAGAGGAACACTTACAAAGTAAAGACCAGGGATATGCTGTACATAAATAAATACCACTATGGGCCCTTCACTAAAAAAAATAACAAATCAATAATAACAGAGCTGGTGGTATAGAGTACCTATTAAGAAATGATGTGCATATTTAGCTCCAAAACATGAAAAAAGATTTACTAGATTCACAGAAATACTTGAGAACTTTGTCATATTTACCTTTTTAAAAAAACAAAAACAAAAAACAGTTAAATGCGAACATTTGATTTAAATCCAAATGTTCAATGTTCAACACACGATTTAACATAGATTTAATTTTAATATTTATTTAAGATTTAAAATTTAATATAAATTTAATATTTAGATTTAACATTGACATTGTTTTTAAATAGGGTTATTCTTTGTAGGGGGAAGAAAGATGACGATGATGCTGTTATATTCAGCGTGTCAGTCACTTTACAATCGGCGCCACATACACTATCGGCATGATATTTGACAGTAACGTTATTGGAACGAAACGTAGCTTAAATTTGCACGCAAATCAATCAAATTTAGATTTTCCCTGCACCGACACTGGAAAAACAACGTGAAATTCACTTTGTGAAAGTAGGCCACGTTTTTTTCTGCCTCACCAGTGACAGCAGAGGAATCGCATATCTCCAGCACAGTTCAAAGAAAACACTGGGCTTCTGTCCCGTCATGTGCTTGATGATGTCACGGAAGTGGTCGGCACCTGGTGGAAGTTCAGATCTGACACGGAGCTCATTTTCACACACGCAAGGTCATTAGAATCGTACAGTAAAAGACAGATGAATGTATTGAGATATACACGTGGTTATCGATTACAGCAAACAGCATCTAGAGAAGAGAGTGTGAAAGATTGGACGAATTCTGACAGTTTCTCTTAACTGCAATCTTGGATTTTGGGACATTTGTGAAAAGCGAAACACTGATAACTTTCCCCGAGATAGCTGGTCACCTGGATGGTTTCCAGTTCCCTCTCTAAATAGTAATCGCATGTGATGAATTTGCACAAAATGCAAAAAAAATTCCATCATAGGGAACAGTATTACGAAGATGGGTTTGGCACTTCTTGTCCCTGTACCTCCACTGAGCACGACATATTTTAGAATGATGACCAATAATGATCAAAATCTGCGTTGACATCAGCCAGATTAAATCGCCCACGACTGTATTCCCACCCGACTATTAAAATCAACTCCTGTCTCCTGTGGCTCTTCCAGGATTCAAGAGTGACTTGTCTGCAATTATTTCACTATTTCCTCCATAACTCTTCAAAACAGCTTCTCGCAACTACAGACATCAAATCCAATCCTCTTATTTCTTGGCAAGAGTTTAATGTTTTTAACCAACTATAGATATAGATATACAATCATTGAGATAACACCCAAAATATTTAAACAATGTTGTTCCACCATAAACCTGCAGCAGCCCTGCTGAAGATGGTAAAAGCCCGTACTGATTATGGAGCACCCCAGAGAAGCATCCTGGGCCCTCTACTCTTTTCCCTAAATGTAATGGTTCAAGGTGTTTCTTTCCATCAATAGACAACACACATAATCAAAAAGGCATAATTAAGTCAAATGGCAAATAATATCTACTCACCAAAAATCCAAGCCATGGCAAAGCACTGACATACAGCCATGAAGTCCTGACAGGCTCTGGTACAACCGTAATAATCAATAAGCTGGAATATGTAAATGCCTCCCTAGAAAGCGCAAAGGCCAATGAATTATTGATGGAAACATTCACAACATAGCACAACACCAGTGTGGCATCAAAGTTAAAGTGTGATTTTTATGTCCATGTTGTCTTTACCTCGGTGACCATGGGCAGATGAAGGAGGAAGAAGGCTGAGCAGAAGACGAGGACAAAGATCTCGTGCCTCCCTCGTCCACGGAACAGCTTCGGAAACAAGTCGCTCACGGAGGTGATGACGCTCTCCACCGTCACAAACTGGTGGAGGGGGGGGGGGGCGAAACGGTAAAACACTATCACTGTAATTCCTGCGTATACGCCCTTTTGAGTGTGCCATCCGTCATCGGCTGCAAGTGATTCAACGGGCAGTACGGCAATCTCACATGCGTGTCGACGGACAACAGGATGAGCATCAGGAAGAAGCAGACGGTCCACAGCTGCGGCAAAGGCATCATGGCCGTCGCTTGGGGGTAGACGATGAAGGCCAAGCCTGGACCTGTAGAAGATAATTAAACAAGGGGGATTTTCAAACATTAACATTTGGTTTGTTATTTCCGTCGACTGCGTCAGGGACAGTTTTGTCCAAAGTACATTCATCTGAGACAGAGGAGAAACGATTTGTACCAGATTTAGCTTCGAGCAAAGTTTAATAATAGAACACAGATTTTGCGCTACCTGACTCTGCCACTTGGTCGACGGCGACGCCTTGTTTCTCGGCCATGAATCCCAGGACGGAGAAGACGACGAATCCGGAAACAAAGCTGGTCGCGCTGTTCAGCAGACACAGCCAAAAGCAGTCCCTGCAGAGGCCGACATCGTCGGGGGAAGACATGATGTAAACGACGGCAAACCTAACGTCTCACCTCAAATAAAAAAGCACATGCGATATCTAACTTCCGCTCACTTGTAACAGTTGTTGTTGTAGTCGCAGTAGCTGCCCAGAACATTTAGCGTCCCTATAGTCAGGCTGTAGGAGAAGAATATCTGAGATCCCGCCTCTAACCAGACCTGTAACGACACGAGAAATACAAACTCGCATATTATTACATTCATCGTCCCCGTCTTTGTTTTCACCATACACACGAGTACTCAGTTGACTTCAGGTATATTTTTTTAAAATCGGAAAAACTACAAGCAGATTTTCCATTGTTAGTGATGCAGAGGTAGGTCTAAAGTTCGTATCGATCCGCCACCTCCAGGTCAGCCAGCCGGTTCACATCGGGATACAGGTAGAAGTAGATTCCTCCCCAAGCCCCAGGTAGAGTCAGGCCCCTGACGAGTAGAACCAAGAGCATCAGGTAGGGGAAAGTGGCTGTGAAGTACGATACCTACGCAGGAAAGGACATTGTCAATACATACACGCTTGAATAATTCCTATGGTTTTGAAATATCTTTCCAAAATTCTTTCCACTGACCTTCCCCGACGACCTGACACCTTTCCAAATGCAAAAGTAGCAAAACACCCAGCTGACCAGCAGACACACAGCCAGCTCCCACCGGACGCTGCCCAGCTCCTCGATGCCTCCGGACATGGCGAGCACCCGCCGCCTGGCGAGAGGGCACGTCTGATTCAAGGGGCCAAAATTCCAGCGTCGTGTAGGTGTGACTTATTTCTGAACCTTTTTGTTAAATCAACTCTTCTTGCGTAAAATGTGAGTACAGACATTTTTCCGACAGATTCGACAAATACCAGGCGCTCAGTCCACCGCCGCTCACTTCATATCAAGTGCGCAGGCCTGTTCCGAAATTCAATTCAAATTTTGGTTGCTGTAATTGATGCCGTCAACTGTCACCGATCCCTATTCAAATCAGTCAAAATATTTGACCCCAAAAAAATCAATCAAAATATTAATAATAGGGGTCATCAAAACTCAGTCAGCTCTGCAATTTCTACAAGAGTTTTTACAATTCGGCTAATATGATTAATATATTTATACCATTATTTGAATTTGTAGGTTAGTAATCAGATTTAAATTTCCAAATAATTGATAATTACCCATGGGGCCAAAGTTTCTGACATAGCGTAACAAAAATGCTGAACAGTAAGAGTCATTGTCAATGCATCAAAAGTTTTTTTTTAAAGTATAGTGATCAGGGATTCATTATACTCACTCCCAGAACTCCGTTGCGGAAGAGGTGGTGTTGATTGGATTTTCTGTCCGATTGGATGAATTGGATATCTGAAGATCGACACAGTTAGCTGCGTTTTGGGAACAAACAAAGATTTGGTCAGTGTGAGAGGAATCCCTGTCATGAGATATGAAAACAGTGAGGGTGAGTCTGGAGTAATCAGGGACTTCTTCTTTTTTTTTTGCAACAGTAGAAAGAATGTAGATGACATACTTGGAGGAGACGTGCCACACCTAGAAATCTCCCTGGTGCCGAACGAAAAGAAACCTGGTTTAAATTGATATTAATAAACACTGCATGAATAAGCTGTGTGTGCCCGAGTTAGACTAGAGGTCGTTTTACAGATTATCTATAAGCATAAGAACAGTAATTTTAAAAAAGGTAAGTAAATTGATTTCAGTCCTTTGACATTCGCACTTAACCTGTTGATTAGATTGTGTTAGATCAGGAAATAGACGCACTTGAGTTAAGGTTCGCAACATCACCCAATGTCCCAGATTACCCGACTTCACCCAACATCATGGTTTAACCCCATGGGCAAGTAAGAATCGCTGATAGATGAACTATACTAGATGAACCTGTATTCCAGGAGTTGTCACAGCTGGCCCACGGGAGCTTGGACCTGAAGGAGAACACCAGGTAGAAAAGAGCCCAGACTTGGACCAATACGTAGCAGAAGTCATAGAGTTTCATCATGAAATATCCATATCCAATTCCTGAAATGAAAAAAAAACCAAACCATTTGACGTGTTCATGTCTGTTGGCGGGAAACTTCAAATAATACGATAACATCGCAGGATGTGGGACGGAGGCTTTTTTCCTCCCGCTTGACGTCGACTCACCTTGTGCCAGCGGACACAGCTTCATCCAGCAGGTGATGAATCCCTCCTGGGTGTACTGACCCATCGCGGTCTCCAGCAGGAACAGGGGTATCCCACACACCACGGCTAACAGACAGTACGGCACGAGAAAGGCCCCTGTGTTGCACACACGGGGCATGTCGTTGTCGGGGGAAATGAAACCTCAATTCACTCATCTCTCATCAACAAACAAGACAGAAAAAAAAGATAATCCCAGTTCCCATGTGTCCCATTCACCTCCGCCGTTCTTGTAGCAGAGGTAAGGAAATCTCCACACGTTGCCCAGACCGACCACATTTCCTGCGACGACCAGAAGGTATTCCGTTTTACTGGCCCACTGTCCTCTGTCTCCGACTTCTCTCCCATTTTCCTTCTTCCTTATTTCTCTGTTCATCCTACAGTCCACAACTTCCACTGCTGTGCTGTGCTGACCGAGCGCTGCTCTGCAAACTTGACAACCGCTCCGAAGGATAATCAACATTTGTCTCGTCAGACCCGTCATTCAACTAAGCCAATGAGTCCACAGTCTGTGTGTGTGTGTGTGTGTGTGTGTGTGTTTGTGTGACTGGCTCATCACCCTCCCCTGTGTCAGGAAATGATCTCCACTGCTCACTGAGACTGTTGGTTGGGGGATGTTTTCTCCGCCTTATCCTCAGCAAGGTTTCTGTAACCGGGGCCTTGTGTGTTTTCCAGCCAATGTTTTGACTGTCAGTTATCTTCGAAATGAAGGGGTCTGAAGGCACGCGGTTGGTTCGAATCTGGGCTTTGGGTGAGGATGTCTTGTGGTGCACATTATAATCGGCAAAGGCCAATGACAGAGCGTCACGGAGTCGGGGTTCGGGGTGGGGTGGCTCTCACGGAGGATGAATCCATCCTAAGACTGGGACAGGGGAGGATTTCGGTAGGGGTCGACCGATATGGCTTCTTCAGGGACGATACCGATACCGATTTTTACGATAAAGGCCGTTAACCGATAATTGAAACCGATATTTGTCTGCAGCTAACAAAAGGTGTCAAAAGGGGTCGAAATTTTAGAATACCACAAACTCTTAACACAAATGCCGAAAAGCACACGTTTGATTCACAGACCCTTTCAAAATGACACTTAACCAAAAAAGGGGGCGGCGAGCTATCAGCAGCGTTATTGAACCAACAAACCTGGGCGGGACATTGCTAGTGTGATATGAACGCCAGGTCGTAAAATATTAAAATATGTTCCAAGGGGACTGAATTTACACATTCCTAATTTACTATACGTTAATACGTAAGTCTGTCGGAGTTTGTGAATTTACATATCTGATGGTTTGGCACACAAAGTTTATTTGAGATATATCGCAGTACAACCATTCATGGATATTTCAGACAGAGAGAGATTCCAACAAAAAAAATATGAATCAATAAATGAAGCTTTAAGACAATTGGATGATTTTCTTTTCTTTAATCTTCATGCGTATACATGTACAGACAGTACATTGAATCAATCTTATCTACTTTCCCTCTTGATATCCCTTAGCTATAAACCGACTGACCTAATGTTTGAAGTGTATTAGTTAAGGAGACTTTTAAAGGTAATATTAAGCTGTCTCTGCAGACGTCCTCAACGCCACAGTCGTCCCCTCCTCTCCCATTTTTCTTCTCTGCCCGGCTGGATCTTCAGCAGGACGACAAAGGATGTACAAACGCTGGAACGCAGCAAGGCTCAGGATGAGCAAGGGCCTTTGAAACAACATGCAGTACATAAGGCCTGACTACCCCCACCACTAAATGTGACCCCGTTGGCCAACACAGTGTAAAAGCCAGACTCTTATTTATTTTCACACCATTTCAAAAGATAAACTCCAAAAACACTCAAGTGTCCAAAGTAGATCCATCAGCTTTAGCTGCTCTATGATCTTGCAGAGCACCCATTGGCGGGTGGCCATAGATTTTTAAGATAAGTTCTTTTTAAGGCTTCAAAAGCTGAGAAAAAACTTTTGTCTTAACACTCACCTGTCTGAAGGTTCCTGGTGTCACACACATCTGTCCGACCGCCCACAGTGGCACCATGAGAACTGAGGAGAAAGTCATGGTCCATCCCAGTGCGTACGCCCAGTCAGGGTAGATGTACCAGTCATTAATCTTGAGGTGAGTGTAACCAACCAGGTACAGGATAAAGGAAATCTGTCAAGGTTTGTAGGATTATGGTTTTAAGGGGGAGAAACAGGATAAAGAGTTGAATTTAGAAATGTGTAAGAACATAGACCCTTTCAAATAGCCGTAGTTATTCAGAACAAATATTGTATTGCTGTTTTCAGACATGAACTCTGGAAAATGTTCAGAAAATGACGTCCCGAAATTTTTCCCGCAGTTTGCTGTTCACATATGAAGAAAGCAGCAGGAGATTTTTCCGAGTCAGTCACCATTCACAACAGCAGGAAAAGTTCTGGAACATTCAGGCAAAGGGTGGAATGGAAAGGTTCAGGGAAATGTCTGGAGCAACATGTGCATGCGTTTTCACATACAGCCTACAGCCGCTCCAGAAAAAGTAGCTTAGCATTAGTGCCAAATTACAGAAAAGCAGGAATAGTCCACTCTTGCTGGACAATGCCACAGCATAAAAGGTTTTATATCTTTAGAAGTTTGGCAACACGACTCCATCGCTCTGCCGAGGGATCACTTTCGGCATCGCAGCGCTCATATACGGCCAAACCGACCCGTTGGCATCGCTGTCGTCTCTTAGTTTTCGAATTAGAGTTAAAAACTTGTGCGGCTCACCAGTGACAGCAGAGGGTTGATGTATTTCCAGCACAGATGGAAGAAAAACGATGGTCTCTGTCCTGTCATGTCCTCGATGACGTTAATAACACGATCAGAGCCTAAAAAGATTTGACGTTTTCAAGTCAAATCAAGTTTTGGGAATTATGTTGCAGAAAAAAACAATTTGATTAAAATCGTTGGTTACATTCTGACCATACAAACCAAAAAACTCAAAACGATGATATGATATGAACAAAGCATAACCTCGTAACTATTTACTGGCAATAAAAATCATGCATACACTATATTCATGCTCTACAAATACTCAGAGCATATCATGGAAATGAGATGAATTTTATTTGCTCACCAAAACTCCAGGCCAGAGCCAGACACTCAGATAGAATCATGGAATAATGACAAACTCGGGTACAACCATAATAATCAATGAGCTGGAACACGTAAATCCCTCCCTACAGCAGGAGGAGACGAGATATGAGTCAGTGAAGTAGTTCGGCAAACATTTATTGAAAGTAGCTTGAGGGTGATTCCATTTGTTGACCTCAGTAACCAAGGTCAGATGTGCGAGGAAGAAGAACGAACAGACGAGAAGAACAAAGACTTCAGACCTTCCTGGTGCACGCAAGCTGGTCGGAAACAAGTCGCTCATCGATGTGACAAAACACTCGACTGTGACAAACTGGAGACAAAACAGAGCTAATGACATTTTTTTGGCCCCAAAGCGACCGGTTGTAATCATTTTCATTATTATCAGCAAAGTGACTTACATGAGTGTCAACACTGAGTAAAAAGAGCATCAGGAAAAAGCAGACACTCCAGAACTGTGGCCAAGGCATCATGGCTGTAGCCTCGGGGTAAGCAATGAACGCCAAACCTGGACCTTTGAATTGGACGTTGACAAGAAAGAGGCATTTGGTAAGCATTTATTTAAAATTGTTAAAATAAACAAACTCAGATGAAATCAGGAAAGGATTTCCAGTAGAAGTACATTTTAAGAAAGTCTGATTTGAGTTTAAAAAAACCAAAACATTTTTACGATTTCTTTGGGAAAGTTGTTCCAGAAATTTGGGGCCCTGACTGCAAAGGCTTTTAACCTGGCCTCTGGGATCATTGAGAAGACCTCTGTCTGAGGATCTCAAGCTACGCAAAGGTTCATACAGGATTAGAAGATCTAAAACATAATCAGGAGGGTTTTTAGGCCCTTCTTAAAAGAGAGAGTGCTTTGTGGAGCCCTCAGGTGGTCTGGAAGGGAAGTCCACAGGCGAAGGCTCGATCCCCCATGGTGCGCAGCCTGGTCCTGGAGGGCTGAAGGGTGAAGGTTTTGTTTCCCGAGCGGAGGATGGGTGAGGAGGTTTGTGGTGAGAGTAGATCTTTGAGGTAGGGAGGGGCATTGCCGTGGATGCACTGATAGGTGAGTAGGGAGATTTTGTAATCAATCCTGAATGAGACAGGAAGTCAGTGGAGTGAGTGAAGGACGGGTGTGATGTGGTCATATTTTCGTATCCTCACCAGGATCCTAGCGGCGCTGTTTTGGACGTATTGAAGCTTTTGAATGCTCTTGCCAGGAGTCCCGAGGAGGAGAGCGTTGCAGTAGTCCAGCCTTGAGGAGACAAAGGCGTTGACAAGTTTCTCGGCATCTGACAGACAGAGTGTGGGACGGAGTTTGGCAATGTTCCTGAGGTGATAGAAGGAGGTCTTGCACAGATGTTTAATGTGGGTGTCAAATGTAAGATGAGGGTCAAATGTTACACCCAAGTTGGTGACTGTTGATGACAGTACCAACTAAAATAGCTTCTGTTTAGGAACTATTAAGCTGTAGGAAGTTTTCTGTCATCCACGCCTTTATCTCCTCAAGGCAGGAGCCAAGTGAGGATGATGACGATGACAGTGACGCTGCAGATGAGATAGGGTCGGTTTTTATGTACAGAGTGTGTCATCAGTGTAACAATGGAATGATATTCCATGCTGGCTGATGATGCGGCCAAGGGGAAGAGTGTAGAGGCCCTATAGGTCTCTGTGGGCCCCCACAGCCATGATGCTGATTCATTTACGATACTGTGTGTTCTGTTAGTAATTAGCTAGCTAACTCCTACTGTATTCAGGTAGTAAAAGTTACAATTAGCTAGCTAGCAATAGCAGCTGTGTCGATCACTGGCAGCTGGTAGCTGCTAGCTGGCTGTCGTAGTAGGAGTTTGCCAACAGCTAGCCACCTTTCTTTTGAAAGAAATTAAGTAACAGTTGTTTTCCTCTTTCTTTTTTCTGTTTTCTCTTCTGGGACCACTACTTTACTTTCCTTGGGGAAGACTTGACAAAGTCACTGGTCAGTAGATTAGCTCATGCTGAGTCGGGACAGCGCACTAAACCATTTAGCGCCTTTTGTAAGGGGTGGGAGGGCCTCAGAGAACCTCGACTATTTTTTGAAATACATAGTTCAGTCTCTCAACCAATGTATTCAATTTTTTTTTCTATGTTATGATACTAATTCTTTAGAAAACACTAATTCCAGGCTTTCAGGGGCCCCTCCACCCCTGGGCCCTGGGTAGTCTGTACGTGGGAGCCGGGCCAATGAAGGGCCTTACAGGTGATCAACAAAATCTTCGGACGACACAAATATCGCACGCACGTGAAATATTTGAAGTCAAGTGAAAAAATTTGCATGATGCGATGTCATGAAAGCCAATTCGCGTTGAGATTCTCCCGATGTTTACTCGCATCACTCGCACGCAGAAACACAAATGATCCTGTGGCCCAACTCATGGGTAACAGGTCAGACAGGTGTAATGTGTAATGTCATATCATGTGTAATACATTTCATGTCAAATCTTTGCATTTACCTGCCTCGGCTACAGAGTCGACAGGAACGCCCTGTTTCTGAGCCATGAATCCAAGAACAGAGAAGACGACAAATCCAGCAAGAAAACTGGTGCCGCTGTTCAGCAGACAAAGCCAGAAGCAATCTCTGTAGGCCAGAGAAACACAAACCACCTTTACATTAGTACATCATATTAGTATATAATATGATATACAGGTATTTTTTTAAATATATTGTTGTTTAGTACATTATAAAGTGTATTGTTCTCGTTATTTTTGTTGTGTCCTTTTAAGGGGCAGTAAGCTATTCTGGAGAACACTTGTTTCTCTCTTTGATGTTGTTGTGATTTTATATAATTATTATAATATTCGCAGATTTTTCCAAAACGTGTATTGCTTTAGAATTGCTTACTGCCCCTTTAACAGTTCGTAGATGTGAAGAACCCCCTCAAAGTAATTGTGTTTTGTACTCTATACTTACTTGTAACAGTTGTTTTTGTACTTATTATAGCTGCCCAAAACTTTTATGGTTCCTGTAGCCAGACTGTAGGAGAAGCATATCTGAGATCCTGCTTCTAACCAGACCTGTCATGTGACATACATATATATATTATATACAGAGTATTGCATACTGCAGTAAAAGAAGTATTGCACATTTCTTTAGCAGATCAAAATGGGAATTTTTGGTCCTCAGATTCAGACTTCAGATTAAATTTTTAAGTCATACTTTGTGTGACTTTACTTGCACAGGTAAAATACCTCAAGATTAGCTAAATGTTTAAAGTCAGGATACAGGTAAAAGTAGATTCCTTCCCATGCTCCAGGTAAAGTCAGCCCCCTGATGAGCAGTACCAGGAGCATCACGTAGGGGAAAGTGGCAGTGAAGTATGCTACCTTTAAATTTAAAAAAAAAACTGAATTAATAGAGATTATTAATAAGTGTAAGGGTTTATATAAAATATTTCCACTGACCTTTCCTGTTGATCTGACATTTTTCCAGATACTGAAGTAGCAAAACACCCAGCAGGCCAGAAGAGTCAAGGCCAGATCCCATCTCACACTTCCCAGCTCCTCAATGCCTCGAGACATGCCCAGAACCCGCCGCCTGAGTTAAGGAGAAATCTTTTGTGTTACGATGTTTTTTTTCTCACTGCAACCGGTCACCATATGCAGTAATCTTTAATGCATAGAGAAAAGGAATTTAAAGAATTGAATTTGGACTCACTCCCAGAACTCAGTTGCAGCAGAAGTGGTGTTGGTCAACGTGGTGTGATTTGCAGTCACATTAGGTGAAGAAAGAACCACACAGTTGACTGATATTGCAAACACAGAAAATGTCTGCAGTTACATGGTGAATCTCAGCCCAGTGCATCTTAAGATAGTTTTAACTGTCAATGCACAAATCTTGTGTGAATTTTTAGCAAGTTTTTGTAATTAACTGACAATCATATACACAAGCTGTCATTGGATTAGCAAGTAAAAACTTTTGTGCGACTGGTGAATTTGACTATTAGTTTAAAATTTAATATATTTATTTATTGTAATTTATTTCCTGTGTATCTGTCCCTTCCCCCACAACTTGCCGACAGCTACAGAATCTGCAGCCCCATTTTGCATCCCTCTGTCTTCATTTGTTTATTAATTTTTGTCTCAACAATATGTCCTTACTTATTACTGTGCAACAAATTACATGAATTCATCTAATTTCACTTTGGCTAATCTCATTCCCTGTTTTTTGTAACCGTTTGTAACCTTTTTATGATGTAAAATCCATAGTTTTACATTTACCTGTATTCCAGGTGTTGTCACAGCTGGCCCAGGGAAGCTGGGATGTGAATGAGAAAGCCAGGTAGAGGAGAGTCCACACTTGGATTATTATGTAGCTGGAATCATAGAGTTTCATCATGAAATGCCCATATCCTATTCCTAAAATACAGAACAGGAAAAAACATCTGTCAGATATTTAGTTGAGTCAAGTTGTCAGAGCTAGTTGAGTTTCAAAGAGTAAGTATAAACATGACAAATCAACAATACATTTCAGATTTTAGTATTAAATATTTGCACCTATGTATAAAATAGATTAGGATAATTGGAAACAGGTGTAATTTCTACTGTATAAACGACAGTTTGTAATGGTGATCATTATTGTTCTAAGTCAAATGTTTTGACAGCAAGGCTCTTTTTGTAAAACCTGTAGTTGACAGAACAATGTTAAAAGAATATTCCTCTATGTTCCTCTTTATATTAATGAACTTCTTCATACAACAGTTTTTTTAAATGCAAGATCAGGGAACAAAATAATGCAGTGCTAAAACATTGAAAAACAGCATTAAAAAAATAAGAATACAATGATTAAAAAGGTGTATTAGGATTGATACAAGGATTGTTTAAGGTAGGGAGTTCTAGAGCTGAGGAGCCTTGACTGCAAAAACCCAATCACCTATAGTAACTAAGTCCTCCTCTGTTACCATAGGTAACTGACTGCATCTGACTTCATCATTTATCTGAGCTCGTCACCTCACCTTGTGCCAGTGGACACAGTTTCCTCCAGCAGGTGATGAATCCCTCCTGGGTGTACTGACCCATTGCCGTCTCCAACAGGAACAGTGGGATCCCACAGAACACAGCTAACAGACCGTATGGCACGAGAAAGGCTCCTGATTACAGAGACACAGAAATGTCACATTAATTGAGGGATTTCCTCCAATTGTCAATCCTCAATCGTACTTCTTTCCCTTGTGAACTATACCCCATAATATCCTTACTAAATACAGAGTTTGTATGATTCACCTCCTCCGTTCTTGTAGCAGAGGTAAGGAAATCTCCACACGTTGCCCAAACCGACCACATTTCCTGCCAAGACCAGAATATATTCCGTTTTACTGGCCCAATGTCCTCTGTCTCCGGTCCCCGTCTCATTTTCGGCATTTCTTCTTTCTCTGTTCATCTTAACATCTATTCCTTGCCCGTTTCTTTTAATCCCCTGTGATAAAACTTTGACCTTTGCTGCTTTTATTTGAAGAATATGTGACTTCGCCCTGCCCTCAAGCTGGCATTATACCCAAATTACAAAACTAGCAACTCCAGTTTTAAGGACTGATGTTTATTACAATACCATTGTTGTGTTCCTTTTGTAATTTGGCTTTTTTGTGAACACATGCAATCATATGGCAAATCCAATTCCAGCAAATCCAGCGCATCAGCTCATTTGATTCCAAATGGGAAATAAATGACAGACCAGGGTTTTTATCCTCTCTTCAATGTGCTACTTTCTTTACTATTAAAGAAAAAGTACTGGTTCAGGGTTGAACAGCTTGTAGACAAAGTTAATTAGTGGCTAATAGTATTTCAGCCATAAGCTACTGTGAAGTTATTATTCTCAGAGGCTGGTGGTGGAGACCAAAACAGAGCTAAAAGGAAGTCAGCATTTGGTTTGCGGATTTGTAACAAAGCCAAAAACACATCATGGCGTAGCAGTGAAATTGTAGTCCGTGATGGCGTATGATGTGACCAAGGGCTAGCATGTACAGAATGAACAGAAGGGGACCAAGCACCGGACCTTGGGGGACACCGTGTGTAACTGGGGTGGAATAGGATTGGCCGTTATCGATGGAAATGTTGTGAAACCTGTCCCAGAGGTAGGATTTGAACCAGGAAAGTGAGGAGTCAATTATGCTAATTATGATTGCAGGTGACTGTGGAGTCTGGTGTGGTTAACGGTGTCGAAGGCGGCGCTGGGGTTAGAATAATAGGCTAATAGTCTAAGATGGATGCTGAGCCATTTAGTACACAGTTAGGATGGGGCTGGTTGGGGTGGGGGGGGGGGGGTCGGAAATGAACAGCTCATTAGTTAATGAGTCACTCAGTATTTTCATTCTTAAGCATAACAAAAAAGGTTACAGACAATGTCATTTGACAATTTGGGTTAGGGTTAGTCTTAACACTCACCTGTCTGAAGGTTCCTGGTGTCACACACATCTGTCCGACCGCCCACAGTGGCACCATGAGAACTGAGGAGAAAGTCATGGTCCATCCCAGTGCGTACGCCCAGTCAGGGTAGATGTACCAGTCATTAATCTTGAGGTGAGTGTAACCAACCAGGTACAGGATAAAAGAAATCTGTCAAGGTTCGTAGAATTATGGTTTCAAGGGGGAGAAACAGGATAAAGAGTTGAATTTAGAAATGTGTAAGAACATAGACCCTTTCAAATAGCCGTAGTTATTCAGAAAAATATTGTATTGCTGTTTTCAGACCAAAATTTTCCCAGAGTTTGCTGTTCACATATGAAGAAAGCAGCAGGAGATTTTTCCGAGTCAGTCACCATTCACAACAGCAGGAAAAGTTCTGGAACATTCAGGCAAAGGGTGGAATGGAAAGGTTCAGGGAACCAGTAAATAGATCTTGTAACTATTTACTGGCAATAAAAATCATGCATTCACTATATTCATGCTCTTCAAATACTCAGAGCATATCATGGAAATGAGATGAATGTTATTTGCTCACCCAAACTCCAGGCCAGAGCCAGACACACATAGAATCATGAAATAACGACAAACTTGGGTACAACCATAATAATCGATGAGCCGGAACACGTAAATCCCTCCCTACAGCAGGAAGAGACGAGATATGAGTCAGTGAAGTAGTTTGAGAAACATTTATTGAAAGTAGCTTGAGGGTGATTCCATTTGTTGACCTCAGTTACCAAGGTCAGATGTGCGAGGAAGAAGAACGAACAGACGAGAAGAACAAAGACTTCAGACCTTCCTGGTGCACGCAAGCTGGTTGGAAACAAGTCGCTCATCGATGTGACAAAACACTCGACTGTGACAAACTGGAGACAAAACAGAGCTAATGACATTTTCGTGGCCCCAAAGCGACCGGTTGTAATCATTATCATTATTATCAGCAAAGTGACTTACATGAGTGTCAACACTGAGTAAAAAGAGCATCAGGAAAAAGCAGACACTCCAGAACTGTGGCCAAGGCATCATGGCTGTAGCCTCGGGTTAAGCAATGAACGCCAAAACCTGGACCTTTGAATTGGACGTTGACAAGAAAGAAGCATTTTGGATAGTATTTATTTAAAATTGTACGAATAAACAAACTCACCTAAAATCAGGAAAGGATTTCCAGTAGAAGTACATTTTAAGAAAGTTTGATTTGAGTTAAAAAAAAAAAAAAAAATATCTATGATTTCCTTGGGGAAGTTTTTCCAGAGATTTGGGGCCCTGACTGCAAAGGCTTTTAACCTGGCCTCTGGGATCATTGAGAAGACCTCTGTCTGAGGATCTCAAGCTACGCAAAGGTTCATGAGCAGAACCAGGAGCACCATGTAGGGAAAGTGGCAGTGAAGTATGCTACCTTTAAATAAAAAAAACACAGAATTAATGAAGATAATTAATAAGTGTAAGATTTTATATGAAATATTTCCACTGACCTTTCCTGTTGATCTGACACTTTTCCAGATACTGAAGTAGCAAAACACCCAGCAGGCCAGGAGAGTCAAGGCCAGATCCCATCTCACACTTCCCAGCTCCTCAATGCCTCGAGACATGCCCAGAACCCGCCGCCTGAGTTAAGGAGACACTTTTTGGTCTTTTTTGGTCCCTACAACCAGACAAAAGACAAAAGTCATGTCCAGTACAGAGTAAGCTCTATAGATGTTTTAACTTGGTCACCATATGCAGTAATCTTTAATGCATTGAGAAAACGAATTTGGACTCACTCCCGGAACTCAGTTGCAGCGGAAGTGGTGTTGGTCAACATGTTTGTGATTTGCGGTCACATTTGGTGAAGAAAGACCTACACAGTTGACTGATATAGGAAACACAAAGATGATGATTTTGAGGAATTACTCAGAAAATGGTGAATCTCCTGATCAGTTTGCGGATGCACAGTGCAACTGTCGGTGCAGAAATCATGTGTGAGTTTTTCGCAAATGGCGAATGAATACAACATAAAATGCAAATCTTTGTAATTGACTAATAATCAAATGACTGAGCTGGTCTAGCAAGGAAAAACCTGCCTCTACTATTTGCCTTTTTTGTGCGACTGGTGAATTTGACTGATTCATTGAGTATTTAATCATTTCCAGTCATTCTGGCACTGCTGAACCCGACAGAACAACAGGGTAATATGTGCAACACCATTTTGCATCCCTCTGTCTTGATTTATTGATTAATATTTGTCTCAACAATATGTCCTTACTTATTACTGTTTCCACACACTACATGGATTCATCTAATCTCACTTTGGCTATTGTCATGCCCTGGTTTTATAACCATATATAACCCTTCTATAACATAAATTCCATAGTTTTACATTTACCTGTATTCCAGGTGTTGTCACAGCTGGCCCAGGGAAGCTGGGATGTGAATGAGAAAGCCAGGTAGAGGAGAGTCCACACTTGGATTATTATGTAGCTGGGGTCATAGCGTTTCATCATGAAATGCCCATATCCTATTCCTAAAATACAGAAAGGAAACATAATATAACAAACATAACAAATCACCAATACATGTCTCCAGCTTCAAGTTCCTGGGGACCCACATCACAGAGGACCTCTCCTGGTCCACTAACACCTCCAGTCTGGTTAAGAAGGCCCACCAACGCCTATTTTTCCTGAGGACACTGAAGAGACACCACCTGTCTTCAGCTGTACTGACTAACTTCTACCGCTGTGTGATCGAGAGCATCCTGACCAGCTGTGTCACAGTCTGGTACGGAAACTGCTCTGTCGCAGACCGTAAGGCGATACAGCGGGTGGTAAAAACTGCCCAGCGCATCACAAGGTGTCCACTTCCCGCCATTGAGGACGTCCAGAGGAAACGCTGTCTGCGTCGAGCCCGCAGCATCCTTAAAGACCCCTCCCACCCTGCCCACGAACTGTTTGTCCTCTTGCCCTCTGGTAGGCGCTACAGAAGCCTTCGGACCAGAACCAGCAGACTGAAGAACAGCTTTTTCCCCAGAGCTATTTCTCTATTGAACTCTGCCCCCCGAACTCTGAACTCTGTCTCCCTTCCGAACTCTGCCCCCCGCTGACCCCCCTGCCCCTGCATATCTCCTCACACCCATCATCCCCCCACCACTCCTCCTGGTCACACACACATACATCTCTCATCCACCTGTATTATTGTCCACTGCAACTACATCTGTATAGTATGTTCATATCACCTCAATAAGTTATCGACCTGTACATTTGTCCATATTCTGTATATTCTGTATATTATCTGTTACCTAGCATAGCATGTTCACTGCACCTTAATCTGTATATTATAATCTGTAGAATACACTTATACTTATATTTATAGTATTTATTTATATTTATAGCATCCCATTAATCCTATCTGTAAATTCTGTAATTACTTTTGTACATAGCACAGACTCTTGCACTATCTGCTTATTGCACTTCTGGTGAGATGCCAAACCTCATTTCGTTACTCTATACTTGTATATGTGTAATGACAATAAAGTTGAATCTCATCTCATCTCACATTTAAGATTTTAGTATTTAATATTTGCACCTATGTATAGATTAGAGTATTTGGAAAAAGGTGTAATTTCCATATTTACTGTATAAACAGTTTGTAATAGTGATCATTATTGTTCTAAATCAGGTTTTGACAGCAAGGCTCTTTTTGTAAAACCTGTATCTGACACAGAACAATGTTAAAGGAACATTCCTCTAATGTTATAATAATAATGAATGATAAACTTTATTCATTCAGCACTTTTCCAAACTCTGTTACAAAGTGCTTTATGTGGTTTAAACTGAATCAAAACAGTTCAGGACTTGGGCAAATGAGATCAGGAAAATGAAATATTCCAGTACAAAAGCATTGAAATGTAGCATTAAAACAATAACAACACAATGATAAAACAAGGATTGTTTAAGGTAGGGAGTTGTAGAGCTGAGGAGGCTTGACTGCAAAAACCCGGTCACCTATAGCAACTAAGTCCTCCTCTGTTACCATAGGTAACTGACTGCATCTGACTTCATCATTTATCTGAGCTCGTCACCTCACCTTGTGCCAGTGGACACAGTTTCCTCCAGCAGGTGATGAATCCCTCCTGGGTGTACTGACCCATTGTCGTCTCCAACAGGAACAGTGGGATCCCACAGAACACAGCTAACAGACCGTATGGCACGAGAAAGGCTCCTGATTACAGAGACACAGAAATGTCACATTAATTGAGGGATTTCCTCCAATTGTCAATCCTCAATCGTACTTCTTTCCCCAGTGAACTATACCCCACAATGTCCTTACTAAATACAGAGTTTGTATGATTCACCTCCTCCGTTCTTGTAGCAGAGGTAAGGAAATCTCCACACGTTGCCCAAACCGACCACAATTCCTGCAACGACCAGCATATATTCCGTTTTACTGGCCCAATGTCCTCTGTCTCCGGTCCCTGTCTCATTTTCGGCTTTTCTTCTTTCTCTGTTCATCTCAACATCTATTCCTTGCCTGTTTCTCTTAACCTTTAAGGACAAAACTTTGATGTATGCTGCCTTCATACTATTTACTTTGACTTCACCCTGCCCTCAAGAAACTAGCAATTCAAGTATCAAGGTCTTTTTTTGTTACAATATTATTGTTTTGTTCATTTTCTAATTTGGCTTTTTAGTGAACACATGCAATCATATGGCAAATCCAATTCTGGAAAATCCAGCGCATCAGCACATTTGATTCCAAATGGGAAATAAATAAAAGACCAGGGTTTTTATCCTCTCTTCAATATATCCTACTCTCTTTACTCTATTCAGTCCTTGTTGCCATTAAAGAAAAAGTAACTGCAGTAAACTGCCCAGGGTTGAACAGCTTGTAAACAAAGGTAATTAGTGGCTAATAGTGTTAAGCTAAAAGCCACTGTATTATTCTCAGGCGCTGGTGGGGGAGACCAAAACAGAGCTAAAAGGAAGTCTGTATTTGGATTTCAGATTTGTAACAAAGCCAGAAACACAGATCCTAATGAATATTACTGTTGGCACATGCACTGTGACGGGCCATGACAATGTCCAATCTTCTCATGGATGTGTTTGACATTAGAAACCTTCATACAGATCAGTGATCAAAGAAGAGTTAGTTGTGTTTTTTGGGGGGTTCATTGGAGAATCTGCATCAGCAGATTTTAATAGAGCTGTTTGACTTTTAAATTAGGCTGCTGTCTTTATGGTGTAAACTATAAAAACAGGTATCATGCAACATAGAAACAAAGTGAGTGGCATAGATATGGAAACAAAAGAAAGAAGAAGAATCCAATGCAGATCTATTTGAGAGAATCAGAAAGTATCCCTTACCCGACCTTTACTTTCCTGGATCAGGGTTCGCAGAATCAAGTCAGCTACACAATGGCATACAACAAATAAAAATGTATACCTGTAAATGCATTAAAACTGTTTTCAAAATCTTAAAGATGCTTTCACTTTTTGCGTTGTAGTTATTCTCTGGTTTATTTTTTTGAAGTACAAAGTGTACACTGGAACATGCCGACCCAGTAAATACTCACATTAATGGTACAACATTTTACTGCTCATTCATTGATCTATTAGGTGTGAAATTGTCCGAGTGAGCCCATGTGAGAATACAGCAGGAAAAATTCCCGAAGATTCACAGCGAGCCAGCGGGGAGCTCTACGTTGTCGACCCAGTTTGCTAATATGTACAGTATATACATAAACTAATAATGTAAAATAATACTTGCTTGTAACCGACTATTTCTGCACTCTGCTTTTTTGTTTAATGAGCATTGATTACTCTTCCACCACCGACCAACTCCATGAACTCTGCGGGTCTCTTCAACTTCCTCTCTAACCTCCCTGATGAAGTGACAACACTTTTTCCAGACTTTTTATGTATTTATTTTTCCGCTTTTTTTCCTATTGTGGAAATAAAATGAATACCATGGAAATCAAATGGTTACTTCTGTATTTGCAGACACTAATGAGGCTTTACAGAAGGTGCAAATGAATGTGTTTTGTGTTCGGCAAACAAATCCATGCCTGCAGCCTAATGCATTAACAATGAAAGTAAATCTACACACCACAAGACTATAATAACTAAGACACAGCTGTCAGCTAATAGGCTTAGATGGATACTGCGTCCTTTACACAGTTAGGATGGGGTGGGGGGGTCGGAAATAAACAGCTCATTAGTTAAAGAGGCACTCTGTATTTTAATTCTTAAGCAAAGTTGCCAACAACAACAAAAAAAAGGTTAAGTATGAAACCAGGTCATATTACTGTGAAACCTTTCCTTTGTACCAGACCCATTTAAAATGAACTAGTAGACAATGTGGTCTTTGGGGACTGGTTGCTCTCTAATAACCAGACTACCCTGTTAGCCCACACAGACGCACCGCACCCATTTGCTCCCAGCAGAACTGGTATTTGGATGAGCTATAAGCACTCCGGCGTGAAAAAGGATATCCCGACGTGTTTCAGGGAGTGGCCACTAGTGGTTTTGGTTTTTTCCCCCTCCATCATCTGTTGAGTGAGGTCAGACCTCATGTATTTCTATTCGGGAGGAGGAGGTCTCACAGCTGCAGCTTCCAAAGCAAAATACTTGTCTTAGAGACAGCTGTGTCACAGTGCTACGCTTACATCCTCTTTTGGGTGTAACAATAGCTCCAGTGTTCATAATGTTTTCCTCACGTTTCCCTTAAAATGACAAAGAAAAAAAAAGAATCATGTCTCCTGAACTGCGACAGTTTGCAAACATCCAAATATTCAAAGACAGTTCACACCAAATGGAAACTTTCACTCTTCTTGCATTTCATTTCACATGCATTTTCCATTAATTCAGCGTAGCAAATTCAATATCCTAAAAAAAACAACCCATGGGATTTTGACATATTTTTTAACTGGTTTTAACAAAGCTTGTCCACACAACATGCCTTTGTGTTGACAGACATGCAAACATGTGCTATGGGGTTACTGAGGTTGAGTATGACATGTAACTGCAGTCACGTTGTTTTACTCCCAGAGGTCCAAGTTAACTGTACACATTTATTCCAGTTCTTCTATTTTTCTGGAGCCTTTAAATAATGTATACGTTGGTATATTGAGATGTTTGCTCCACTAAATTTGAAAACCTTAGTGACAAGATTCTTTAATGTGGTTTTAAGTGCATAACATAGAAGAAACTTTAACAAAACGGAGAGTTTAAACAAGCCTGCTATAGATGGAATGTTTATGCATCTACAAAAGCTATGAAAATGTGGTCTTTTTAATTAATCAAGATTTGTAGTAATTGACCTGCTATATTCTGTATATATGATATTACTTTTTACTCCATTACTTTACATTGATTTGACAGCAAACTACTTTTCACATCATGATTTTATGTACAAACATGTGATTTTATTTTATAAAATACATTGTTAGTAGACTGGAGAATCCAACACTTGGTGAAATGAAAGATGAATATTGATAACCGCTCCAACTCAAGCAGCTATAACATTAAAACGCTTCTGACATATGCATGCATGCATGCAACAACAATAATAATTAAAAATTATATAACGATAAAGCACAGACAGGGGCCATTTAACAGGGAAACCTTTACTGTTTATTTAATTGTTATACATTAATGGAGTATTTTTTACATTGTGTCTTGCTACTCTTCATTTTTTGTGACCGAGTTTTCAGTGACAATCAAAAGCCTGCGAGTCATTTGAATCGTTTCACCACGGGCGTAGCACTAGGGGGGAAAGGGGACAGACTACCCAAGGGGGCCTGGAGCCGCTAGCTAGCAGCTTCCTAGCTGTGATCGACACAGCTGCTATTGCTAGCCGGCTAGCTAACTGTAACTTTTACTACCTGCTACAGTTGGAGATAGCTGGCTAGTTACTATAAGAACACACACACACACACACACAGCATCATAAATTAATCAGCATCATAGCTTACAAGGGGCCCAAAGAGACTGCTCATGTATAGGGCCCAGAATTTGGTGCTACGCCCCTGGGCGGATATTCGCTGGTTATGATCCTGTGGCCAAACTCATGAGTAACGCGACACGAAAATTCACTTCACGTTTAACCAACACGGAGCCAATGTCAAACAGGCCAGTACAGGTGTAATGCATCGTCTACTGCTTTATCCATTTAAGGGGGGCTGGAGCCAATCCCAGCTCACACCTACGGTCAAGTTAGAGTCTCCAATGAACCTGACCCCATTCTGCATGTCTTTGGACTGTGGGAGGAAGCCGGAGAACCCGGAGAGAACCCACGCATGAGAACATGCAAACTCCACAAAGAAAGGCCCTGGTTGGTTTGAACTGGGAACATAGAACCTTCTTGCTGTGAGGTGACAGCGTTAACCACTACGCCACCGTGCAGGCCCAGGTGTCAAGCATTTCAAACTCTTCGCATTAACCTGCCTCGGGCTACGGCGTCGACAGGAACACCCTGTTCGACTCCCTCTAGGAACGCCCGGACAGCCGGGCGTTTGACCCGGACAGCCGGGGGGGGGGTTCACAACGAGCGTAGAAGAAAAAACAGAAAACTCCAGATTTGTGTCAAAATGGTCAACGTCTTCGTCTGGAGTGTTTGATTCCGTCTGCTGTGTCATCCTTTTGGCATTTCATACATTTCTTTCGCGGCACTGACTTGATTGGGGAAAAGAGCCACGAGAGGAGACGAATGAACGAACCCCTTCGACTACACGTCTTGTATCTATGAATATGACTGAAACAGACACACTTTGACTCAAGCTGAGGGCTTTCTGTACAACAACACGGGGAGAAGGGGAGCGCCGGGCTGACGTCATGCTGACGTCATGCTGAGCCACATCCTCCTCCTCCTCCTCCTCCTCCTCAGCAGCAGGCGGGGTGAGGTGGCCAGCCGCTCATCCACCGGTGTCATGGCTTCCTAACAGGCGGGGGGGAACCGACCGAGGAGCACAACAAGGAGTCCTGCACAGTGCCCGACACGCCGCCGTCGCCCTTTCCAGAACCTTCAAGGTTTGGGACCGAGGGGCTCGGCTTCCCCCCATTTCTCCCCCTCCCTCCGCCCGCCCGCCCATCAGGGTGGACTTTTTTTTTTGTCTTTTCTTCTTCATCTTCTTCCTTTTTAAATCGGTGAATTTCCATTCGGCGAACCGTGGAAGATGGCCGACCCGGCGGAGTGCACCATCAAAGTGATGTGCCGCTTTAGGCCGCTGAACAGCTCCGAGGTGACGCGCGGCGACCGATACATCCCCAAGTTCCAGGGGGAAGAAACCGTGGTCATAGCGGTGAGTTCACTCCCTTCTTCGAGCCACCTGCGGGGGACACGGCGCGGTCGAGCAGTACGCCATTTTTAAAATGAAAAAAATTTGTGTGCGGCGTTCAGCTACGGTAGTTAGCACCTTAGCTTAGCTTAGCTAGCTTAGCTAAGCTAAGCTAACGCTAGCACGGGGGCTGACCTGTGCGCCGCTGCGTTGTCCCGCTGGCCCGCGGCTCTCCCCACCGGTACCCCTCGTTTTACAGTTAAACTTCTCACAAATCCAGTCTCATACTTTGTGAACAAACGGTCCACATTCAAATAGTAGCCGGTTCAATTGCTGCTGTCGCACAACGTCCACTCGCCCTGTCATGGCCAAGCGAGCTGTCATTCAACAAAAGCCACAAAACACATCGGCTGCCTCGGGCTAAAAAAAAAAAAAAAAAACGCTCGCCGGCGTTAGCCTGACAATCCCGCATTATTAATGAATAATAATGCCACACGTGTGTTAATTATGATCAGTCGACGTCAGCATAAAGCCCGCTATGATTTAAAGGAATATGGCTAGCAAGACCGTTGGCTAGCAGGCTAAGGCCAGCTGGTATTTGACAGATTAGCCGGCCTTTGGCTAGCTGGCTAGTTTTTAATACTGTAGCTTAATTAGAGCTAACATTAGCTAGCTGGCCAGCTGGCCATCCAACCGGCAGCTAGGGAGACCGAGTGGGAATTACTGTCCAGTCATTGACTATAACACAGACTGGAGACATATACTCTCATTTAGGAGCAGGGAAATGCAGACAATGTAAACATGACATCATTTGCAGTGGAAATGTCAGATTGTATGTATCTATATTTTATATAGAGGTGGTGTTTTGGCCTCCAGCGATGGGACAGTTTACGGTTATTAACCCAACACATTCAACTACATAACTGCATTTCCTGCTTTAACCAGGAGGTTCAGTTGGGACCGAACCAAAGTTGTGGCTTTTGTCTTAATTGCCCCCATGGTGACAGACCTAGGCCCCACCGGCACTTGATAAGGATAATTGGAAGGGCACAATTTCAACTTTTAACAAAAGACGGAAATGCCTTTTACTCACTCAGTGCCTCCACTTTACTTAATTATCTATTTGGGGTCAGTTCGTCAAATGACGTGCTCTCGATGCTTCGTCATCACAGACCTACAACAAAAAGGAGGTGTTTACACAAACCTGGGTTCATGCCATTGCATGTCTCTGCACCATGTCGTCTTTTCATATGCTCTATATGACTGTAGCACCAGTAATTAAGAAACATAACAACGGCGTAAAAGCCCTGGCAGACGTATCAAGTTTGTACCCGCGGAACACATAAAAGTCCATGGCGTATCATTTGTTAAACATTAGTTTTCCCCCGGCTAGAAACTGTCATCGTCTCTGTGGACTTTGGTGTCCTCGTGTGCACACCCCCCTCTTTGAAGGACATTACAAGGCAATAATAAACTGATCTTGATTGCCAACCCGTGAAGTAGATATGCATCACATCCTCTCTTCAAGGGTTGAAATACTTATTTTAGGTGGTGAGTTGAGAGAACAACAGTTCCATTCATTTTCTTTCATGAAAAAACAGAGAAGACCATTATTGCTGTGGTGATTTCTTGAATGGGATTGCAGACAATGACTTCAGGCCATTTTTCCCTAACTGATAGCAAGCATGCTGCCCGTCTGTGGCATGATGTGGCCCTGCCCAGTCCAGAATGCCAGTCGGTCATAGTGCCAAAATACCACTGCACATTGTGACAGCCACAAGTGTTGCAGCCCCAGATCCTGGTAGCCGCTGCTGGTGCATCTGCTTTGAGGAGGTACAACACTCACTGTGCCCATAAGCAGCAGCAGCAGCAGATAGCTCAGGCCTCTTGGGTAATCCCCCTGCCTGTTTTCTCTCCTGGTTACCAGCTGTTCAACCAATCAGAGCGGGCAGTTGGCCGGGCAATCTCTCCGGGTGGGGAGGGTAATTATCATGGGGATGTTCTTGTGTAGATGCTCTTGTCCACGGCGATTGACTCACTTAGCTTATATTTTTTTTTTATCAAGTTGAAAAAACAATCTAGGGCGTGGACCCTCTAATAGGACGGATCCCTCAGCCTTTGTGCTGCTGCGTTACCATCGCAGGCCATTAATACTCTCATACATCATATTCACAAGGGGTCACTGACTCCTTGCTCCATAGATCTTTGTTAGAAGTTTCCGGAGCGGGTGGTACGGGTGTCGTAACAAGCTCACTTTGCCAAGCCAGTGTTGCCACCAGTGTAGTTTTGAGTGTGCAGCAGGTGAATTATTCATCCGTCCATTACCTCCCTGTCAGGTGTGCACATACAAGATCAGGTCAATCTCCCACGCCTTGCCATCACATCTCCAATTTGCATATAGTAGTATATATATATATCTCACTTAGCTCAGTCCGGCTGTTATCCTACTACTTGTAGTATATATATATATACTACATGCGTGAGAGATCAGAGGGAAGAAAAGGATTACAGAGATAAGTGAAAGTGCTTTCAATGCATTTAAACAAGTAAATAACACAGATTCAATCAACACTCCCCCCCCCCCCCCAACCCCCCCTCCCCCCTCAGCCAGCTCTGTACCAGGAAGTAAACCTAAATGATATATTGTGGAAGGCTGACCTATTTTGCCTAGCCACACAAATCCAATTACATTTCATGCATCATACACAACTAGACCTGTGTAACCTTCTGCATTACCGTGTCTCCTGAATAGGTCAGTATCATGACAGAGCCGTCAGGAGGCGGGAGAACATGACAGAGCACTTATAAATACTCTTAACCATGCCTTTCACTGTAATTATATTTTCAGCAAGTTAATCCCATTAGAGAGAAGTGTAGGTAAGGAGGCCGGTCGCAGCAGTAACAGTGGGGACTTTAAACATTGTTTGCCGACAGCGTCTGGCAGGACCGATAGTGGCAATTCTCCAGGGTTAATCGCCAGGATGTGTCTCGCCGGAGTGAATTATCAACGTCTTAACATGCTGCCCAGTTCTGTGTCGCACCGAGCTGTGCCTTAGATGTGACCGTCTTGTCAGGCGGGGAGGATAATCACACAGCGAGGAGGAATCTCAGCTGCGGGAGTTCAAACAATTCTTGCACGGCTACAGGTTCTGTCGATTTCAAAGTCAAGACAGACGGCGAGACATTCGGTGGTTTCACCTTGAGCTGCGAATGTGTTTGTGTGTGTTGTCGTCGCTGGTCCTAAAACGAGCGACATCAGCTGCTCGTCAACATTCTCCGCCCTCCTCTCGCTCTTACAGGTGCTAACAACGCTGCACAATTACTGATCTCCTGCCTCTCAGGCATGTGCGTGCGTGCGTGCGTGCGTGCGTGCGTGCGTGTGTGTGTTTTGCAACCCAGGGGTATCACAGGGGCTGTTTTCTTCTTAAACTCCTAATGCGTCCCAGCTCGAGCCCCACCCTGCCGGGCTGGAGACGAGATGAGTCAGCTGGGACTTCAAACTATCCAAAGATGGTTTGCCATCTCACTTGAACATCCGAGTTGCATATAACATCACTTTTAATACCCTGCGGTTGCCCTCTTTGAGTCCAGCTATTGATCGCCGCTGCACTGGGGTTGTGCTTTGAAGTTTTTGGCCTTGAGAAATCGCAGACTAGGCAGCTACACTCTGCTTCTTTGAAGAGGCCTAGCGATGTTGAGCTCAGGGTGTAGTATGGTTCGTTATAAACGCTGCACTCTGAGTTTGTAGGAGGTCCGAATGGGTTGAGAGAAGCTGTATCGGGACAACGCCGATTTTTCATAGGCGATTTTGAAAGCACCTAATGATGAATGGAAAACATCCTTTGGTGGAAAGAATGACTACGTATTTCTGCTACTCTCCTTCCTGGAGTACCGGGAGGAAATGTCCTATGTCATCCCTCATCACCACACCAAATAATAATAAAATCATAAAATACTGCTCCTCAGTCAAACACATTTTGAGAATCTGAGTTGAGGGTGAAACGAGTGCCGGGGTGTTGATGGGGGCTGCAGACATTCTTTCTTTCTGGTAAGGTTTTAGGTTTTATTGGTAGATTTTTTTTTCTCTGTCTCATGGTGGTTAGCTTCCTTTAAAAAAACAAAAAAAAACAACAACTTTATTTTAGAGTTAAATGCTGACACTGCTGACGACAAAACAATGCAAACTAAGCGCATTTTAATTCCTACAGACAGATTTCCTTTTTTTAAAATTTAAATCCCAAAAATGAATTAATAGTTTTACCATAAGGTTTGTGGTTCCTCTCTGCCACAAGGTTTTTCCTCAGAAAATGAATACCATATTTGTATGGTATTCAGTGTTTTTCAGTTTTTGAAAGGCAACAGTACACACCGATCTGTCACACCGACAGAATGTTTTTCATAAAGTTGCACAACCCCTAGGTCTCGGTTTGATACTGAAGCCGTCACTCACTCTCCTTCCTCTTTGTTCGTTTCAGAGTAAACCGTACATGTTCGACAGAGTGTTTCAGTCGAGTACAACACAGGAACAAGTGTACAACGCCTGCGCCCAGAAGATTGTAAAAGGTGAGACCTTGCGTTTGTGTTCATCAGTGTGTTTACAAGACTTAAGTCTCAACGACATCAGCCAGGCCTCTTATGAATCTGTTGCTTAAATACAACCTTTGAATCCTTGTGTGGTGTTTGATAGATGTTCTGGAGGGATACAATGGAACAATTTTTGCGTATGGACAGACATCATCTGGTAAAACACACACCATGGAGGTAAGGATCACCGCTAACAAGTGATGTTTATTATAAAAAGGAAAATGCAACATTGTTTATTGTATGAAATTCGTCCATGTGGCGTCATAACGTGACACTCGTTTGCCCGCGGGTTGCAGGGGAATCTCCACGACACAGATGCGATGGGCATCATCCCCAGGATAGTTCAAGACATCTTCAACTACATCTATTCCATGGACGAGAACCTGGAGTTTCATATCAAAGTAAGCCGAGCAATCCCATTGTTTTTTTCTCTTTTATCTGTAAAGTGATGAGGCATCTTTTGATTTTTATGCCTCTGCGCCGGCAACAGCTGTGGCCGGAGCGATTACGGGTTTTCCGCTGATCCCATTCTCAAGAACACCTTGAGGGAATTTATTCAAATTTGGCACAAACTTTTACTTGGACTAAAAAAAAAAAATGAATTGATATACTTTTGGTGGTTGAAGGTCAAGGTCACTGATATCAGAGTGTTGGTGTGAACCGTTCCCGCTGTCATCAGGGAGTGTTTACAGGCAGAGTTGCCAACTTTATTACTGACTTTTCAGACAAATCTGGCAACTTGTGGGACAAACTTTAGCTTCTTTCCGATGAAGAAAGTCACCAGTATTGCCCCGTGAGTGTGATGTCGGGCTTTCCCCTCTGCAGTCACAACTTTGTTGAGCTCTAAATTTCAATTTGGTCCAATCTGACATTGCAGATTTTTGCCACAAACTGCTTGTCGAGGAGATCTTGTCACTCATTCACAGAGCACATGCTCTGCATCTTCATCGTTAACTAACTGAGTAGGTTGAAATTGGATTCCTGGGAAGCCTGTTTACAAGAGGAATAAACATTACGAGGCAACCCTGGATGTTATTGTTGTTTTATGTTGTCTCATCTCTCAGCTGGATCGCCAAATAATGAGGGCTCTCTCCTGTGTTTACAGGTTTCATATTTTGAAATCTACTTAGACAAGATCCGGGACCTTTTGGATGGTAAGTGGCTGTGACATTGAGCACTGTTCCCTCTCTTATCTCCTAATCGCACCAGACAAGTGGAAACAGATGTGATTATGGAACAAGCTGGTAAACACTATATTAAATTAACATGCATCTGTGTCAGGAAGACACATTGATGGGGAAAGTTAGCTATAAACGTACTGACTGTGGTATTCGTAGTCAGTTATAAATGTCTATATGGAAACATAAAAACACTTTTTTAACTGGTCATCATCTTGACTATAAGCTTGAGGAACTTCAAAACAAAAATTACCTTTTACCTACTTTTTTTTTTTATAAAATATTTTTTACAAACATCTGACAAGTAGTATGTTCCCCCACCCCCCCATACTGCTAATTCAATATGAAATATAATACAATATCTCTACCTGTGAAGGTGATAGTAGTTACAAATCGATTAAGGAAATAAACACATGCCATATAAAAAAAATATGCATGTACAAAAAATTTTAACATCGATTCCCACAGCACATATTTCCACGTTTGTAGATTTATTTTTTAAAGAACCCCCCAGAAAAATCAACAACAAATAAAAAAAAAATTAAATATAAAAATAAAAAATTCTTTTAGTTTTTAATAATTCACATATAACCCAGTTCTCCCAGTTTATTTGTCAAAGCTCCCGTGATTTTGCCGAAAACTCACTTTTATTTTTTGGGATCTCTTAACTTCACATTGCTTTGCTCCTGATTAGATAACGGTTCTATTTCGAGGCATACGAACCTGCTGAGTGGAAGTTCTTCTTTCCATTTCAAATCCTTAAAAAACCGGCCCGAGTGGAAGGGATTTCAGAAATTATTTCCTGATAGGAAATAGACTGTGCACTGAAGTCCGAGTTCCATTTTAAAAATGTGTTGACCGGGGGTCATCCAGAACTGACAGTAGTAAGGTAGGGGCGCGAAGGCTGCATTGAATATTTGAAGCTCCCAGCAGGACATATTTAATCGCAGTCTCTGAAGGTCGTCTGCAACTTCTTAGGAACGCCATTACATCCTAACTCACTCTTCAAGTTTTTAAGTTTTAGTTCACTATTAAAAAACCAGTGGCACGTGCCACTAAACTGTAAAACCACAAACATGCTACGTGTTCGTCACTGACACACTGTTTCCCTCTTTGTTTCCAGTGTCGAAGACCAATCTGTCAGTGCACGAAGACAAGAACAGAGTACCCTACGTCAAGGTCAGACCCAACCTCCCGTCACGCGTCAGATATCTGGTCAGAACCTGTCCGAGTAGTTCATTATTGTTATCTCATGTTTCTTACTGTTGTCGTTTTCTTTTTTAAAGGGCTGCACTGAGAGATTTGTCTGCAGCCCAGATGAGGTCATGGACACAATTGATGAAGGCAAATCTAACAGACATGTAGCAGTTACAAGTAAGATGCCATCCTCTCCTTTTGTTACCCACAAACCCATAGACTGGAGTTTTTTTTTAGCATTTTCGGCCGCTGCGTTTCAATAACGCGGATGTTTCTTCCTCTCACAGACATGAACGAGCACAGCTCCAGGAGTCACAGCATCTTCCTGATAAACGTCAAACAGGAGAACACTCAGACGGAGCAGAAGCTCAGCGGAAAACTCTACCTGGTGGATCTGGCTGGTAGTGAGAAGGTACGGCGAATCCAAGGGAATCCAATCTATGTAACATTATGGATTTGTGATAAACTCTCGTAATCTACATTTGTGGTCGGCTCATTTCCCCTGTTATTGTCGTCTTGTAATTCAGTCAGGCCTGGCTCGGATTACACTTTGTTCTCTGTCTGAATGTCTGAGCTGCACGGGATCTTGCTGATGTTGCTGTTCTGTGTGATTTTTGTTTTATTTGTTTATTTTTTTCTTTCCAGGTGAGTAAAACCGGAGCAGAAGGAGCTGTGCTGGATGAGGCCAAGAACATCAACAAGTCTCTGTCGTCGCTGGGAAACGTCATCTCCGCTCTGGCTGAAGGAACGGTCAGTCCCTCGAGCTCAGCTCTACATCCGCATTACTCCGTTTTCGTTTTAAAACGCATCACTGACTGCTACCTTTTACGCCGGCCGCACTACTTCGGAGTTCCCGAGCGCCTAAAACAGGAATAGTTCTGAAACGCTCCTCGCCCCGTGTTTAGTTTGAAAACTCAAAGGCTGCGTTGTAGTATGCACGGGCAACAAACGGAGAGGTTTGGAAACGCTGAGGCAGTTACCCGCATTTACTTCCTGATTCTTATCAGTGACACCTCGACTACAGCGTCGAAGGCAAAACTTTGTTAACACTTAATGTCAGTACTGGTTCCACCTCATCATTGCTCCAAGAAATGAAACTTCTGCTCTTACTTTTCATTATTGCTGTTTCTCGTAGTATTTAGAGTCAACGATCTGCTTCCTGTTACCGGCACGCACCTGCCCAGTGTACGCAAATGGTCACATGATATATACATTTTCAGGAGCGTTATTATAGACAAGGATTAAAAACTGACACGAACACCGTTTTTTTTGGTTTTGAAAATGAAAACGAAAACCTAGTAGTGTGGATGTAGCCCTAATCTGTCTGTTGGCGTTGTCACAGGGATCCATTTGTTGAACATGTGTTGTACTTGTACATTTTGCTCCGAGAAGAAAAAGTGAATTGCCTCATATGATAATTGAGGAAACATTGAACAAGCTTTTATATCTTTATTACCCATCATAATGAGCCCAAATCTGTTTTTGGCATCATCATCATCTTCTTCACGAGTCAGGCCCGACAAGTGTTAGATCAGTGATGACCTCAGGTGGAATTTTTTTTTATTGCATTTTGAATTTGCTAACTTTGCTGTTAATGTGGCTGAGAGAAGGGAAATCTGTTGTGTTCACCATCTGCACAGCCCCAGAGCTCAGACTGCATCTGGAAAACAACCCAGCATCTTTGTCAGTTATCGTACTGTGAAAGTATCACTTTAAAACATCTATGGGTCCTTTTATTTTTTTTTGCTGGAGCGGAAATAACTTTAGCAGATAAAAACTTTCCTCTGGGCAATGTTTTTCTTTGGCTATTTAATGCCGGTTTCACACTTTTTCTCTCGGATCAATGTTTGGATTGTTCTACTTCCCCTCGGCTCTGTAAACAACCTGGGGCGGAGACAGCTGCTGATATATTTGCGAGCATTTTAAAACAAACGAGCTGATTGTACAGGGACGTCTCAACTTACCCCGACTGAGGGTAGTGGTGTCGAAAAGAATTACAGCAGCCTGCTGCAGCTCCGCTACTCGTACCCATAAATACAGAATTATAGCTACAACAGTTAATCGATTAGTAATCGACTACTAAATTAATCGGCAACTATTTTGACAATCGATTAATCGGTTCAATTAGTTCTTATTGGGTAAACAATGTCAAAGTTCTCTCATTTCATCTTCTTAAATGTGAATATTTTGTGGTTTCTTCACACCACTGTGACAGTAAACTGAATATCTTTGGTGTGTGGACAAAACAAAACATCATCTTGAGGGTTTGGAGAAACACGATCAACATTTTTCATCATTTTATGGCCCAAACAACCTTTTTCTCGATTAAACGAGAAAATAATCAACAGATTAATCGATTATGAAACTAATCGTTAGTTGCTGTCCTAGTGGTTTATTTTTTAGATTTTCAAGGGAAAGTTTGTTTTTTTTACTTTCCAGCAGACATTATACCAACAAAGCGCAATATAACTCAAAATAAATGAATTAGAACAAAATTAAATGAAAATACTTTTATTATTGATCACAGTTAAATCCTGTCGTCTAATGGTTTGTCTATATTTTGTGTGTTGTTAACTGCCAGGCCTACATCCCGTACCGAGACAGCAAGATGACCCGAATCCTGCAGGACTCGCTGGGCGGAAACTGTCGAACCACCATCGTCATCTGCTGCTCGCCTTCCTCCTATAACGAGTCCGAAACCAAATCCACTCTCATGTTCGGACAAAGGTAAGTGGGGCGGCAGAAGGAAACGTGCTTCTGTGTGTTTTCTTTAGTTCGTACTAAGAGATAAAGTTACGATGCCTCGGAACAATTTAAGTGAGTTAGTTTTTTTCCGCCCCTCCATCCAGAGCAAAGACCATCAAGAACACGGTCACTGTGAACGTTGAGCTGACAGCAGAGCAGTGGAAGCAGAAGTACGAGAGGGAGAAGGAAAAGAACAAGACCCTCAGGAACACCGTCACCTGGTTGGAGAACGAGCTCAACCGCTGGAGGAACGGTGTGGATCCACAGATTCTAACACAGATGAAGCTCTTTATGCACCAGGACTAATCTGCACTTTCTGAACATAACTCAATCTGTGCTCTATCCCACCCCCCACCCCCCCAGGTGAGAGTGTGCCAGTGGAGGAGCAGTTTGATAAGGAGAAAGCCAAGGAGGAGGTGCTCGCCCTGGACAACATACTCAACGACAAGCCGGCGTCCACGCCCAACGTGCCCGGCGTTCGCCTCACCGACGTGGAGAAGGACAAGTGCGAGGCCGAGCTGGGCAAGCTCTACAAACAGCTGGACGATAAGGTGAGAAGTCTGCGTGCAGCAGATGTTTCAGCTGTCACATCTGCTTCATGGAGGGGTGCTCAGTCACGGCTTTGATGTTTCATCGTCTGCTCACCTTTCGTACTTTCGTCCATCTACAGCGAGGCTCTGTGCGAATGCTAATGTTGCTGTGTGTGTTTGCACGTTACAGGATGAGGAGATCAACCAGCAGAGCCAGCTGGCGGAGAAGCTGAAGCAGCAGATGCTGGACCAGGAGGAAGTGAGTACTGGAGGAGTGCTACAACACGTGTGTGGGGGCTGTGTAGTCTCAGAAGTTTGGGCTCATGAAACCTTAAAACCTAAAGTCATATTAACATTTTTGATTATTTCAGTCCTGGTGTCTCGATCAGAATTAGAATCACAGAATGAGTGTACATTAATAATTCTATCACATTTTATGGAAGTAAGTATTGCGTACTTCAGATTATTGTTGAAAGACATCTCGTATCAGAGGAGATACTACGGAGCTTATTCGGTATGATCGATGACGACATGATTTTGAGAGTTAAATTCATCACTCTGACCGGGATAGGGAGGTTTTTGAGACACCATGCACTGACCACTTGTTGGATCTGTATAATGAATCAGAAATCTCAAGGCAGAACCATGTTTGTTTAAACGACACAGACTAATTTCGCTGCAGAGAATGAATGAATGAATGAATGAATAAATAATTTCACTCTCCCCCCCTTGTGTGCGTGCAGCTTCTGGCCTCCTCCCGCCGCGACCACGAGAACCTGCAGGCTGAGCTGAACCGCCTGCAGGCGGAGAACGAGGCCTCCAAGGAGGAGGTGAAGGAGGTGCTGCAGGCGCTGGAGGAGCTGGCCGTCAACTATGACCAGAAGAGCCAGGAGGTGGAGGACAAGACCAAGGAGTTTGAGGCCATCAGCGAAGAGCTCAGCCAGAAATCGGTGAGGGGCCAGGGACGGAAACAAAACTGGGATACTTTCAATATTAGTCTTGGCATTTTATTTGATGTCTTTTATATATATTAAATATATTTATATACTATGTTAACACAGCAACGCTATAATTAGTAACCTGCAGGAATATATATATATGCCCACCGACACATGCTACTGTTTGTCTACAGCTATCTGTGTACCGCTGAAACAAACAAAAAAAATAGAACCATTTAGACGATGATCCATAAATGAATTATAAAAGCAGAAATAAGGAAATAGGCAATGAAAGAAAATGTTCGGTTTAGAAGTAAGAAGTTCAAAAAATATCTACATGAAATGCAGAGAAATTAGGCAGAGAATTTAGAATGTAGCTATTGGGATTATGTTAATATATTGAATATTATGTCTATTTGATATTCAAATCTTCTCTTTCCTTTTTTCAGTCCATCCTGTCGTCTCTGGACTCGGAGCTCCAGAAGCTGAAGGAGATGTCCAACCACCAGAAGAAGCGCGTGACCGAGATGATGTCGTCACTGCTCAAAGATTTAGCCGAGATCGGCATCGCGGTGGGCAGCAACGACATCAAGGTACCCAAGGCGGTTTCTGCACCTGTTACCATAACAATGCAGTACTACCAGTGCCAACCCTCTGAGAATATCATGAAGACATTTACATCCCCCTTATCCAAACTTGCCTTGCTTTCCCTTCTTCTTTTTACTCTGCCCTTTTCTAAACTGTCTTGACTTTCCACGTCGGGTTGTTCTAGCAGCACGAGGGCGGCAGCGGCCTGATAGACGAGGAGTTCACAGTGGCTCGTCTCTACATCAGCAAGATGAAGAGCGAAGTGAAGACCATGGCGAAGCGCTGCAAGCAGCTGGAGAGCACACAGTCGGAGAGCAACAACAAGATGGACGAGAACGAGAAGGAGCTGGCCACCTGCCAGCTGCGCATCTCCCAGGTACGAGGGGAGTCCGATCGCAAACACAAATTCTAGGAAGAATATTTCCTGAATTGTTTAAAATGTATAAACATCTGCGTATTGTCTTTTATTTTTTCTTCTTCCTCCAGCATGAGGCTAAGATCAAGTCGCTAACCGAGTACCTGCAGAACGTGGAGCAGAAGAAGAGGCAGCTGGAGGAGAACGTTGACTCGCTGAATGAAGAGCTGGTCAAGATCAGCGCTCAGGGTGAGTCGCCGCTTGAGGAAGGAGACGGAGAATCGGCAATATGGGCTATCGGAGGCAGTTACCGCTCGAATGAAACCTTTGTAATGTCGCTGACATAGTTTTTCCAGCTCAATTTGCTAGAGTTGGGTTTCAGGAACTGCTTCTGGATTTTAAAGTGTCTCCAGACGACTGTAGATCGAATCGGGAATAACTCTTCTGTTACATTTGACTCCTGTTACTGAAGTATGGATCTGCCATATTGTGCAGTGTTGTTCACAATATTCCATCCAAGCAAGTACAAACAAAAGTGTGTAAAACTGCAGCAGAATCGCAGAGTAAATGTAGGAAAGGCTGAATCTGAAAAATTTGTCAGATCTATAATTTTCTAACTGAGGTCAATAAGGAAAATGGAACGCTGAAGTACAAACAATAACCAATCCTTGCCAAAAGGATTTCATATTCTCAGGTCTTAGTAAAAAAACTCATATCGCTCTGTTTGTTCCTCTGCTCCAGTCTCTCTGACGGTGTCAATCATGTGTTTCTGTTTTACAGAGAAAGTCCATGCGATGGAGAAGGAGAACGAGATCCAGACAGCCAATGAAGTCAAGGTTTGTCCCTCTGCTGGAGCAAGGAAAAGGAAATTAGTTGAACGTTTGATGGATTTAACATTGTGTTGCCATCAACAATCATTTGTAAAAACTTTGATAGACGGTGTAAAATTTGCAACCTTTCAAAAAAGTCTCTTGTACCAAAAAAGACGAAATCCAATCGTGTCTCCTTCGTGTGTCCGTGTGCTCAGGAAGCGGTGGAGAAGCAGATCCACTCGCACCGCGAAGCTCACCAGAGGCAGATCAGCAGCCTGAGGGACGAGCTGGACAACAAGGAGAAACTGATCACCGAGTTGCAGGAGTAAGAATTCACCGTATTTTCTGTAGCGTCATGTAGCCGCTGCTGTCGTCGTCACTCAGTGATGACATCAACAGGGGATAAATGTTTTGGTGGAGAGACGCAGGGGCTTTTTAAAACCAAGCTTGTTTTGATGATTTACTTTAAGATTAGATGACATTCATTTTGTCCAAGGTGACTTACAGTCATTGACTTTTTTTTTACTCATATCAGAAGTAGGCCATGCCCTGACCTGGGAATTGAGCCCCAACCTCCTGTACCAAAGTCAGTGGTGTAACCCGCTAATCATTGTCCTTTCGCGTTTCTTCCAGTCTGAACCAGAAGATCATGCTGGAGCAGGAGCGGCTCAGAGTCGAGCACGAGAAGCTCAAATCCACTGACCAAGAGAAGAGCCGCAAGCTGCACGAGCTCACGTACGTTTTCCCCACATGAGCGCGCGCACACACACACACACACACACACACACACACACACACACACACACACACACACACACACACACACACACACACACACACACACACACACACACACACACACACACACACACACACACACACACACACACACACACACGTGACGTCGGTTCCTCCTCCTGGCTGCAGTGAACCAGGGGGATTTTACGATGTCGCAGAGAAACTCGGGTCTTTTTCACCCAGAAAGCTTCAGGCTAACGCCGCCGGACACAGCTTCCTGGTTTTGCAGGACCCGACAAACACACACACACACACACACACACACACACACACCGCTCACTGTTTTCCCTTTGTTAATCTGATACGATTGAGAGCTCACAGGCCAGATACAAAAAAAGGTGCACCGAGCACATGTGCAACAGCTTTTAACTGTAATTAAATTTTTTGTTTTAACTCTGTTGTTGTTGTTGTTGTTGTTTTCAGGGTGATGCAGGACAGACGGGAGCAGGCCAGACAGGACCTGAAGGGTCTGGAGGAGACAGTGGTGAGTTCTAATAAACCTGTGGGGTTCCATTCCTCTTTTGCTACAACTGAAATTCACCCTCACGTCCAGAGCACATTCATTTAAAATTTGACTCTCCCGATTGCAGGCGAAGGAGCTGCAGACGCTGCACAACCTGAGGAAACTCTTCGTCCAGGATCTAGCCACCAGGGTGAAAAAGGTGACGCACCTTTTAATTTTTTCAGCTCGTTCGTCGTCTGATAATACAGATAAAAAAAAATTTAAAAAATCTGTGATCATGTCCCCGCTCATGTATTTATCTCTCTTAAACACTTGTGTTGCGCAGAGCGCCGAGATGGACTCGGACGACACCGGTGGGAGCGCGGCACAGAAACAGAAAATCTCCTTTCTTGAGAACAATCTTGAGCAGCTCACCAAGGTTCACAAACAGGTAGGAGTCGCTCTCACCTCTGACTCGGCTCCTCTTCTCACAACGACATGTCAGTCCTCGACATGTCTCTTCTGCGTGGCGGATTTAAAAGCTGCCGTGAACTCTCTTGCAGCTGGTTCGTGATAATGCAGACCTGCGCTGTGAGCTTCCAAAACTGGAGAAGCGTCTGCGCGCTACGGCTGAGCGGGTCAAGGCCCTGGAGTCTGCTCTGAAGGAGGCCAAGGAGAACGCCGCGCGCGACCGCAAGCGCTACCAGCAGGAGGTGGACCGCATCAAGGAGGCGGTCCGAGCCAAGAACATGGCACGGAGGGGACACTCGGCCCAGATCGGTGGGTAGTGGAAAAAAATAGAGCTGCACTTGACCTCGTTTAACAATTACTTCTATCGTCTTCGGTCTGGATTCATTTGAGTCAACTCGTGTGGGGTCTAGATATAGATATTAGCCAGAATACATGAAAAAACAACAACAGTCCTCAGTCTCGTCTTCATCCCGTTCCCCAGCCAAACCCATCCGGCCCGGGCAGCAGCCGGTGGCGTCTCCCACCCACCCCAACATCAACCGCAGTGGAGGAAGCTTCTACCAGAACAGCCAGACGGTTTCCATCAGGGGAGGAGGCAGCGGCAAACCAGACAAGAAGTGAGTGGAGTTAAACTGTTTGTTTTTCAGGGAGCTGAAAATGAAACTGTCATTAAACAGATTAAAACTGTTCCAAGGAGAAATCGCACGAAAGATTCAACCAAATATCATCAATTAAAAGGCTACTTAGATCCGTTTGGAAACCAGTTTTTGGTGCAAACATTCATAAAGTAAAAATATCCAAAAACTAAAATAACGTCGATACAGAAGCGGCTTCATTGTTAACGTGGACGACTGTTTTAATGACACACGTTGATGTAAGTTGGCGGCTGCGTGACGGACGGTAGCGGCCCCCTCCTTCAGCTGACGGCGTCTGTTTTCTCTCTTGTTTCTCCTCAGCTGAAGAGCAGGCGAGATCGTAGCACAGTACCACAGAAGAAGAAGCCCAATATCACGCACCCCCCTCCTCCACCCCGACAACCCGTCATTCCACTACAGCGAACAGGCTCCTCGTCGCTGCTTTGGAGCCAAGAAGGAGTTTTCTGAATTATAAATATATATATATAAATATTCCTGGCCTGTACAGCTCCCCCGAACCCCCCCCCCCCCCCCCCCCCCCCCCCCCCAATTCTCACCGTCGTCTTTTTTCTCTTACTGGCGACAAATTCCATTCACAAAATGCGAGAGAATATTCTTGAGCCTCGGAGAGCGAAACTGCGCCGCGACTGTAGCTTCGGTTTCGTTTTTCTGATTTGCACAGTTTCTTCGTCATCTGTCGTCGTCGTGCGAGTCGCTCTGCGCCGAGCTGAATGTAAAAATAAAAACTAAAATCAACACCTTTATAAAACACAGACCCTACCTACCAAGAGAAATAGCTCAACCTCCTGTAGAAGCTTTAACCTCTGTACATTTACATCACGACTATTATTGGTTTGTTTAACCTCACACTTTTTCTTCTCTGGCTAGATTTTACATGCTTCTTTAAGGAAAAAAGAAAAAAAAACGACACAAAAACATTAAATAAAATACAATTGTACGGTTTGCGATTTTGACTAGCTGGCGTCGAGCACTACTGTTTCTTGTCCGGTCTCGTTTGTACAGATGTAAAAATTGGCACTGCTGCACAAGGCTTCCCTGGAGAGACAGGGAGAGAGAGCGGGACGGTGATCTGGGAACGGCTAAAAAACATAATGTGTTGAAAAAATAAAAATAAAAAGCCAAGACGTGCGACTGTGTAGTGTAGATGTATTTAACTAAAACACCTGTGGAGGCCGACCGTTGTTATCGTTAAGTTAAAACAAAACCTATACTCGCTCTCGGTGACTTTGTGAGAAGGATGTAAAGAATGTAGAAAGAAGGAATGATCCCGTTAACTGAACAAAACTTCCACCTTTTTTTTTTTTTTTTTTTTAGGACCGTCGATGCTAAATTAGCTTCATGTACTGTTTTTACTCCTCACTGGTTAATCATGCTGCGTGTTGATGGACGCTATTTATATCTTTCTTTGCGTGTGTGTGTGTGCGCACAGTGGAGCACATAGACGGCGGGCGTGTAGACTGAGATCACACACACACACACACACACACACACACACACACACACACACACACACACACACACACACACACACACACACACACACACACACACACACACACACACACACGATGCTTGTCCTGTCCTGGCTGGGTTCGCTGTCACTCACTCGTCTCCCTTCAACTCTTAATAATCAAGACTTTATTTTGTTTTGTTTTGTTAGTTTTAAAACCTCCCGACCCATCGGGTCCCTGCCGCATCATGATTTCTTTTCCAACAGGGTGCCTCACTTCTATACATACACATACATACGTACATATTATATTATTTGGCTTCCCCTCTCACAAAAACCAGCGGGCGACTCTTCTTCTTCTAGAGCTTGGACCTGTAATTGTACGTCGCCCCCCTTTGGTTGTACATTTTGCAGAAAGCTATTTGTGTTTTTGCTGGGTTTTTAAATGTACTGTATCTTTTCATTGGTTCGTAGAGCAGGTAGAGGCTTGTTTGAAGGCGGGCGGGGCATGGGGGGCGGGCGGGGGCGTGTCAGTCGATGGGTCAGACCCCTTTGCCGCTGATCAGCCAGTCAGGAGAGCAGGGTCTAAAATTGCACAACAGTTTTCTTGTCATTATCTGGAGGGAGGGGGTTTATTTAACTCAATCTAGTCAGGGGGAGGTGTTGTAGCATTTACTCTTTTGTTCTGTTGTTTTTGTTGTATTTTCCTATTTTTTTCCTTCAGTTTTAATTCCCACCACAGCTTCTTTTTTTTTGTTTTTGTTTTTTAACCCTGTGAAGTCCCGGTGCATTGGCGAAGATGTTGTTGTGATTGTAACCCCCCCCCCACCCGGCATGACAACACTAACGGTGCAATATACTGTAAAATGTACACTGTATATCAGTCGAGGGCTGGCGGATGTGGAGGCGGCGGCGATGATCCTGCCCCTCTTCCTCCCGTCGGCTTCAGCTTCACCGACTTCCACCAAAAAGATAAATCGATGTACTGTGCAGTAAACTCTGTAGGATATCAATATGGTAAAACTTCACTTCCAGTACAGTAATATATATATCGGAATTAGAATGTAAACATAACGATTTGACTTTTGTAGAGAGAAAAAAATCAAAGAAGCCACTTTTTTGGCCGAGACTAGTGGAACAAAATATAAATGTGGGGACGGGAGTTTGTCTTTCTCTGGTCGTCTTGTAGGAGGAGAGTCGTCTCTCACAACACTTCTTCACAATATCTGCACTCGGATAAAAGAATAAAACACTCCACACGTGGCTGTTTTTGACTTGAAAGTAAACATAAGTCCTGTAAATTTCTCAAAGGCAAATCATTGAACGACTTTTCCACACGAGCGGCCGGGAGCAGTCGCTGCCCCCTCGGTTTATTCCCTCTGTGTAAATCTTCTAGATTAGTTGAGCAGCAGCAGCAGCGTGGACCTCAAACTGTTTAACCTTTGACCTTTCACCAAAAACGTGATCATGAAATAGGAGGGGGGGCGGGGGTGAAAATAGTCAATAAAAGCAGCAGAGAATTATTTGAGTGTTGTGTTCCTAAATTAAATTGATTTTTTTTTTGCAATTAATTCTAAAATTTAAAAGGAAAAAAAACAAAAGTGTATCCACTTTTCTTTTTTTTTTTTATTACTGTGTAATAATAGTTGGTCGATTTTTAAAAGGACAGTTTTGAGGATCCACCGGTGGACGGAGGTACTGGATCATTCCTGGACAACTGGGACACAAATAGCGGGGGGCTCCGACGCGACGGAGACGGGAAGTTTAATGAGATCACAGTTTTCTGGATTGAACTGCATGATGTAAATGTATGTGTGATTAAATAATTATGAGAAAACTTTTCCTCGTCAATTTTTTGTGTTCGGTCCAGATGTTTTTAAAATTGTTTTTTAAGATAGAAGCAAAATAAAATGCTCACAAATAGATTTTCCCGGAAAAAAAAAAATGTTGCCGTTAATCTTGTAGCAGAGTTAAATGATTATGAAGAATAAAAGCAGTATGGATAATATTCATGTTTTGGTCACTGGGACTGTTCTTCATAGTTAAAGTTTGGCCCCTTGAAATCTGATATCACTTTTTGAGAAGGCACAATATTTTTATAATTTAAATCTCAATGACGTTTCCATCGGACTGGCTGCAGGTAGTTTATAACATCAGACTTTATTGGTTACAGTATAACCCTTTAGTAATCATTTATTAATATGTATATGGGAATAATAACCTTTGCTGATGGCTCATTACAAATTGATGAGCCCATTATTCTTTATTAATTGGCTTAATAACATGTATAACTTCATATAGTAAGACATTAGAAAGTGAGAAACATGGCCATTGTTTATCATTAATAATGACTTTGTTATTGATTCCCAATGAATTTTTCAAGTGCTTGCATTGTGTGATCTGAGCATTGCATGTTGTATTTATTCATATCCCCCCGAAAAATCTACAAGATAAAAAAAAGCTACAACATGAATTATTTTGAAAATAACTAGAAATCAACAAACATAAAGAAAATACTAATTACAAAGACATGATAAGAACAAGTTAACACTTAACTTTAAAAAAAATTGAAATTAAAAAAATATACATATAATTTTCCAATCACTTTTTTGGGGGGTTGTTTTTTTGGGGAGTGACGCAGCTGTGACTCCGCCTCGTCCCCGCCAGGTGACGCTGGTTCCCAGTTTGCGTCCTGATCACCTGCGGGCTCGGACCAAAGTTCAGGAGGAGGACGAGGAGGAGGAAGAGGGCTCACTCTGAGCATTTTCCCCTGGTCCAAAACAAACAAACATTGCGCTACTTTTAAAGGGATAGTTCAGTGATTTTGAACCCACCATCGTCCACGGGAGCGTGTTTCCTTCCCCCCCAGCGGACCGTATGAGTTACTTATGCATAGTTAACATGTTACCTTATGGGGACGGTGATCAGCGATGTAATTTAACGGAGTTTGGAGCGGAAATGGAAGAGTTGGCGCAGTAATACATGGCCCGAAGCACGCTTGAAAAAAAAGTGCAAACTTAAACGTCTGTCTGGCGGAAAACTGAAGCGGTGAAAAATATACATCCTTCAGCGTACAATTGAACGGATTTTTTTTTTCAGGTAAGCATTTAAAAATGTGCCGAAAAATACATTTTTCGTTGGTCCCCTCTGCAACAGTGGGACTGTGACTTACGCTTCTTCCACTTCTCCTCCAAACTCCGTTTAGTGACATAATAATACATTTCATTTATAGAGCACTTTTCATTGCTAAAAGCAATCTCGAAGTGCTAAAGAAAAGATTAAAAAATTACAAAATGTATACATACATTATTAACTATCGAAAATCACTCATACAGGCCCACTCCAAAATCACTGCACTATCCCTTTAAATTGAGTTGAAGGAATTTCATGCTATCTGGGCAAAAACGGCGACGGACGTTGCCTGTTTGTTCGTTTACAATGAGCAATGACTTTCTCTTAACAGCTCATTTGATTTGTGTTGTTATTAGATTTCAAAGCGTGGTCGCTATGGCAACGCTAAAGTTGACTCTGGGGGAAAACCGGAAGACGGGTCAGACTTTGAAAAAGGGAAAGAAAAAAAGTCGAGTGATATATCATGTGAATAGACGATCTTTGGCTTGAAGGTAGTTGCCAAAGTTGTGAGCGAGGAGCCGGAGTGAGGAGCGCGGGCACGAGCACGAGCAGCGCCGCTGTTGGATTATCACACCGGCCGGAGGAGAGCAGGGGCGACGGGAGCACCGGAGCGCCGCAGCACCGTCTGACCGAGCTGACAGGTGGACAACTAGTCGGTCGACGGGCAAAGTGTACGTGGGTATTTTTTTATTTAACCCACCATCGTCCACGGGAGCGCGTTTCCTCCCTCCCCGCCCCCCCCCCCCCCAGCGGAGCGTCTCCGTCCCGCGGGGAAGGTACGTGAAGGTGCGGCGGAGGAATGTCGTAGCCAGGAAAGCTAACGAGGCTAGCTGACGCTCGTTTTGCGCGTCGGGACGCGCCGCCGGGAAGCTCGCGTCAGAACTCTCACAGAAGACGGGCGGGGGTTAAAGGTTAGAGGAGTTGTACAGCTCGAGAGGAACGAACGTCTCAGGAAGTGAATCCGTTGTGGAATATTATTTATGGTTAAAGCGCAGGAATTAAGTTGAATTAGTTGCTAACCAGACAACGTCACGGTTTAACTCCGCGAGCTGCTAGTTGTCCTGGTGCATAAATCTTGAAAAGTTTTTTTTTTTTTTTTTTTACCATTTTAAAAACTTTCTTATTAATCACAACACAGATTGTGATTTGATGGATCTTGTCTGTGCATGTTTGTGATTGATTTGTCATTCGCTTCCTCACAATAACCATAATGATAAAATCCTGCCTTCAAGTAAAAGAAACATGTATTTCTCGACATATTAAGACGCTTTGACTAATATTAATACTTTCACTAAAAGCGTGTGATTATTGGTCGATCAGATGACAGACATTTAATCGACAGTGATTTTTGATATTCGTGGAAGTCATTCATCAAGCAAAAATACATGAGATGTGGTTATGTACCATGAGGTGTAGCTTATATTGTAAATATTATATTTTTGTGCTTTGGACAATTTGTATAGCTCATTCTTTTTTCAATTTTTTGTGACATTTTATAGTAGTTAAGTGAATCTAAAGTATTTTTTTATATACTAAAATGTTAATTGCAACACAAAATGAAAACATTTCCGTCAGTGAAATAATCATCATATTGTTTGAATCACATCATTAATATCGTTTCCCCCCTCGTGATGAGGGGTCGACCGATTATGGCCCCTTTCTCAGAGCCGATACCGATTATTGCTAATCCACGAGCCCGATAACCGATATTTGAAACCGATATTTGAAAGTCTGCAGTTAAAAAAATGGTATCAAAATTCAGAATAACACAAATTCTTAACACAAAACTCTGATGAAATGAGTTCAAGCATATTTTTTAATTCACGGAAACTTTCAACATGTAACAACAACCAAAGAATTGCAGAGAGCTTATCGGCAGCATTGTTACGATGTAGAGCTGCAACAGTTAACCGACTAGTAGTCGACTACCAAATGAATCGCCGACTATTTTGATAATCGATTAATCGGTTCAAGTGGTTTTTATGGAAAAAAGAAAAGTCAAAATTCTCTGATTTGAGCTTCTTCAATGTGAATATGTTCTGGTTTCTTTGCTCCTCTGTGACAGTCAACTGAATATCTTCAACAAAAATTCATCTTTGGTTTTGGGGAAACACGATCGACATCTTATGTCATTTTTATGGACCAAAAAAACTGATCGATTGATCGATAAAAATAATCGACAGATTAATCGATGATGAAAATAACCGTTAGTTGCAGCCCTACTATGGGATGTTGAACAAACAAACAAACATGGACGGGACATCGCCAAAGTCCAGAGAGTCGTGACTGCGGCTGCATCCGAGCCAAAGTAGCACAATTTTGAAATTAATTTAATTCATATAATTATCGACAAATCTTCTTAGAAAAATGGCCGATACCGATAAGCATGAAAACGGTAAATATCGGTCCCGATAGTCGTCCAGGCCGACCCCCTTTTTGTGATTGCTACATATATTCCTGCCAAGTGACCCACCTTCCTCTAAACACGCTCTTCTTCTTCTTCTTCTTCTTCAAGTTTTTTGCTCTTATTGCCGTTGCGAGCTCTCATTTCTCTGCTTTCGCCAGCTGTAGGTGAGCTGTGTGTGTGTGTGTGTGTGTGTGTGTGTGTGTGTGTGTGTGTGTGTGTGTGTGTGTGTGTGTGTGTGTGTGTGTGTGTGTGTGTGTGTGTGTGTGTGTGTGTGTGTGTGTGTGTGTGTGTGTGTGTGTGTGTGTGTGTGTGTGTGTGTGTGTGTGTGTGTGTGTGTGTGTGTGTCCTGTGCTGAATCCAGTCTATATTTGGTGGCGTGGCCGCGTGTGAAGGTCACAGTGTCGTTGCTCCGCTGCTTCTCCTTGTCTCCGATGGAGGAAAATGGTTCATCTGTTTTTTTTTTGTGGTGTATTTCTGACCTTAAAAGGGTCGTTGCAGTTCTTCTCACACCCCCTCGGGGGCTCTTGTGCCGTTGTGCACATAGTCTGTGTTTTTTTTGCGTGGGGACAACGGCAGGGCTGCAGCCAAAGATTATTTTCATCATCGATTTGATGTGTCGATTATGTTCACGATTAGTTGTTTGGTCCATTAAAATGCTGAAAAATGTTGATGATTGTGTTTCCCAAAACTCCAGCATGATATTTTGTTTTTGGCCACACACTGAAGATATTTAGTTTATCAGCAAAGAAACCAGAAAATATTCACATTTAAGAAGCTGAAATCAGAGAATTTCAATTTTTTTGGGGCATAAAGACTACTTGAACCGGTTCAGCGATTATCAACAGTTGCCGGTTAATTTAGTAGTTATTTTCTTGATTAGTTGTTTGGTCCATTAAATGGTGAAAAAGGTCAATTGTGTTTTGTTTTGTCCACAGATATTTGGTCTACCTTCATAGACGAGCAAAGAAAACCAGAAAAAAAAATCATATTTAAGAAGCTGAAATCAGTGAATTTTCCCTTTTTTCTCTCATTAAAACTACTTACTAATAGATTATCAAAATATGTGGCGATTCATTTACTAGTCGATTAATAATGGATTAACCGTTGCAGCTGTAGACTGCGAAAACAAATCATGAACGCAGTTATGGACATATCATAACGTTTTTCGTTGGTATTGTTAACTTGTTAGCAAACAGTTGGTTATTATTAAGACATCCAGATGTTTCAGAGCAACATGTGGACTTGTGTGTTTTGGCAACTGGCAACTGTAAATCCAGTATTCGTGCTTTTAGCTCTGATTTTGGTCTCTACCAACTCCTTAAGGGAAATTTACACTATGTGGCTCTTTAGCTCCATCGTTTTCCACTTTTTCACCAGACAGTTGTTGACTTCGTCTGTCTGCCTGCTCAGCAGTTGTCGTCCAGTGGGTTAGATTTTATTTATGTTCTTTTTGCTGTGGCCCAAATGACACAGAGCGGTGAGAGAGTGAACCAAAAAAAGGTCATAATTTAACTAAACAAAACGGCAGAAACCAGCTATAAAGCTTCAGGTTCATCACCGCAAGCGACGACCACGTTGCCGCATTGTTTTCACACTGTCCTTTGATTTTGTTATGAAAAAAAACCAACCCCACACTTTACTCACTTTAAAAATGCAGCACGTGTAAAAGGTTGACCGTGAAGTTATGGGAGTTGACTTGAGCGAGGATAAGGAAGAAAAGAAAAGGTCTAGCTTTGTTTCTAAAACGCCGTTCGCGAGGCGAACTCCCAACAAGCCTCGTCTGCCTTCTTTTTCAAATGACTCGATAGCCGGAGCGGGAATTTTCTCTCCCCGTGATGAAAATAACTTTCCAAAACAATCGTCCGGCCGCCCACTCCAGACCGACCCGTCTGCCTAACGGGACTCGTGTGAGGGAGGAGCGACTCTGCCTCGTCCATGTCAACATTAACTGGGATGGACCAAAAAAAATCCAAAGTGCTGTTTTGCTGAGGCACGAAAAACAACAAAAAATCGTCAGGGTGTGTTTCCTCCTACATGTGCTGACAACCACAGGATTCTTCAGCTCACGTGAATCCAACCGGAGTCACTTCACGCCCTGTAGCTCAGGGTGGTTTCATTCTTCCTAGACATTCATCCACCTCCCACCCAACCCCCCAACCCCCCCTGTACATCTTATTACCGTCCCATTAGATTAAGGGGCCTCCTCTGATTTTGCCAATTGGACTCAGAGAAGATTTGTGCTGTCTGCTAAATGGCGGCACGGATGCTCGCACTTAATCTAGACGGGGATAAGTGAAAGAGACGACAGCCCCCACCCACCCCTCCCCACCCCAGGTTCTTAACTAAGCCTTTCAGGATAAGTACTTTTTGTTTGCACGACATATTGCCCCAGAAAATTTTTGCGATAAACAATATTGTCGTCCTGTTGAGATCATTTTTTCCTACTGAATCATGCGAGCTTGGTCGTTGCGCGTGTGAGTCCCACAGAAATGTTATCTAGAGCTGCAACAGTTAATCTACCAATCGATTAGTAATTTGATTAGTTAATTAATCGTCCACTATTTTGATAATCGATTAATTGGTTCAAGTAGTTTTTATGGAAAATGAATATTTTGTGGTTTCTTTGCTCCTCTGTGACAGTAAACTGAATATCTTTGGTGTTTGGATGAAACATAACATCAAGTTGGGCTTTTGGGGAAACACGATTGTCATTTTTCACCATTTTTATGACATTTTATGGACCAAACAACGCATCGATTAATCGAGAAAATAATCATTCGTTGCAGCCCTAGTTTCCCTATTTTCTGATATCGACAAAATAACCGTCAAAAGAACCGATAAATAAAATATTCATTAGTTGTTGTTGTTGTTGCATGACATCCGCAAGAGGATCAGATAGAACAAAACTAAATAAAAATTGGCTCCTGTCAGGGCCGCCGGCTGAATTAGGGGGTCAGAGGTTAATGAGGAGAGGCTGCCCGCTCTTGTCATGAACGCTTCATTAGCCCGGTCTGCACTCGGGGTGTTGTCACTGCGAGCTGTGGCAGCATGTCGTCGTTTCATTTGGCTAATGGACGGAAGATCTGGTGAGAGAGAGAGATAATCCAGCGATATTTATCAGGAGTAATCCAGGAGCTGTCGGCCCTAGTCACACCTACTGACAAATCTTTATTACCCTAAATGCACCAATGAATGAGCCGGAGAAGATGGTGTAAAAATGTATTTTCGGTTCATTATGAAAGTGTGTTGGTCAGATAACAGCTGCCCAACCCACGTTTACAGTTCACTTTGACAACACTTTGAAATGATTTAAATATGAATACGTGGTCGTAAAAGGCCGCAGATTTGCTTTAGGTGTGTGTGTAAAGTGGAACCATGGTTATGTAACTATGTTAAAGGAGACATATTATGCTTTTTTTTACAGTTCGATACTTCCATAACGTCGTGATATCACGGAGTGCATGAGGCTAAGTCTGGCAAATCAAACCAGGTGAAAAGCGAGAGCGGAGGCCGACGCTTCCTACACGCGCTGGAAACGCTTGACCAATCAGAGCACACCGGGCTTCCATCGGGGGAGGGAGGGGCCTTAAAGAGACAGGAGCTAAAAACCAAGCGTTTCAGACAAGAGGCTGTGAAAGTTAAAATGATGAACCTGGTTATTAACATAATATGTCTCCTTTTAGAAGAGGCTGTCAAAAAAACTTCTGGAAAAATATGCTTCTGGAAAACACCTAGGGCTGAATGATATGTGGAAAAACTAATGTAGGGATTTATTTAGAGCTGCAACAGTTGAGTGTAGTTTTATGAAAGTACTTTTATGAAAGTAGTTTAATGAAATAAAAAGTCAATTCTCTGATTTCAGCTCCTAAAACGTGAATATTTTCTGGTTTCTTTGCTCGTCTGTGACAGTAAACTGAATATCTTTTGGTGAGTGGACAAAACAAAACAACATCTTGGGGTACGGGAAACACAATCAACATTTTTCACAATTTTAAGACATTTTATGGCCCAAACGACTCATCGATTGATCGAGAAAATAATCGTCAGATGAATCGATTATGAAAGTAATCGTTAGTTGCAGCCTTAGTTGTAAATGGATCCATCGGGATTGTTTGTTTCCCGTCCAGTTGGCAGCAATGAGGCTGTGAAAGATAAAGACGCGTGACCCTGATGAAAGACGTCATCATGGACCATGTGTCAAAGCTGAAAGAATTAGTCCCAAACGAAAGTTTCTAAGTTGCAAAAAAAGTTTCCACCGGATGTGACTCGCCGACGACTTTGAGCGATTGAAACTGTGAGTGTCATTATGACTGACCGTGTAATATCCTGCTGGACAACTGCTCCAGACATTGTAATATCCTGCCACTTCCCACAGATCACAGGCTCAGACATAAAAAACCCTCTCTGGGTTTTTTTTTCTTTTTCTTTTGCCCCACTGGAGCTAAAAAAGTACTCAGAGCCGGTTGTTCTTGTTTTGTTTTGGATGCCTGTGGGAAATAAGAAGGACTACTGTACAACACCACATTATTTCTACTGTTATTACAACGAGGTATAGGGGCTGCGTTCTCTCACGTGTTATTGGACCTCTGAGTATAAACGTTGTTAAGGTCCCGGTAATGATTGGAATGTTTCAGATGTCATTTCTTCGTGTGTTTTTCAAGGCTACAAGAAAATATATATATATATTTAAATTGTTGACTAGTCTTCCAGTTGTTATACCTATAAGATGTTGTTTGGTCGATTACACCAAAAAGAATAAACACTTAAAATTAGAGCTAGACCGATATGGATTTTTGGGAGTACAACATTCCTGATAACGATACATCGGCCAATATATGAATATATATATATATATATTATTATTATTTTCCATTTATATAAATAAATGTGTGCCAATGATTCCTAAGATGTCGTTATCAAACCTTTAGGAAAAAGAAATGTAATCGATAAATAAGTTAAACCATGAACTTCGAAAAGACAAATATATGTAAATGTACGTGCACATTCAAAGGCTCATATCAGCTGGCTCTTAAAAGGTTTAAGCTTCCTGGTTTCTTACATGTACATTGTGCGCAGGGTCACCAATTTCAGGCCTCGGGTCACTTAAATTTACGTTCCAATATTTCAAGAATTTTGTGTTTGTTTGTTTCTTTAAAAAAAAATCAAACAATCTCAGAGCTAGTGACAAATTTACTCGCAAGTACTAACCACTCGCAGAACAACGGGCATTTCAACGTGCCATAGATGTCTGGAAGACTTTGTCCACCGCAGAGGCCAAGATACGAGATTAAGATGTGAACTTCAACTCGTTAGAGAATTCAATATTTATTGTCCTACTGCTGCCGCGGCCTTCTCTCTTCTACCTTCAGCTCCAGCGAATAGTAGTAGCGGTGCAGCACATGTACAGATGTGGCCCTGACGCCGTGGGACAACACCTCATCGTGTCGCATTCCTGCCCCGCGGCGAAACTCGTCGCACTATAAACAATTATTTCTTCACTCCGGCCTTTTGATTATTACTCTCAAACAGTCGAGTTTGCCCTCAAAGTCCCCTTCCACTTTTTCGATCTGAGGGGAAGGAAGCATTGAAGGAGGACATACTTCAAAGTTCAGGTTGCTCAAGGTGTGTTGCGGCCTCACCTCACTCAGAGGGGGGGGGGGGGGGGGGGGGGGAGAGAGAGAGTGTGTGTTTGTGTGTGTGTGATCTGACTCCAGCAGGATGGAATGTGTGTGATTTCACTAATCTCGCCGCTCAGCAGCAACATGCCTCAGTTGGTGTCAGGCAGGAACACACAGAGAGAGAGAGAGAGAGAGAGAGAAAGGGCGGAGTTAGAATCAGAATCACTAGATATACAGTAGCGCCATAAAAAAAACATGTGAGTCACATTAATATCTTCCCCCTTCCTTCTAATCTGTGAGCGGACTGTACACTCTTCCGATTGAATCTCTTAACTCATTTTGTTCTGATCGGTGAACACTCAGGTATTTATACGACAGGAAAAGAAAGAGGGTTTTCAGATTTTTTTCCTAATGTTTACTTAGACAAAAGCCTTCAGCATGATTCCAAGAGGAAACGGTCACATGGTACATAAAGCGCTAGACCCCCAATTTACCCAAGGCATTGATTATATCTCCATTCTGGAATATAAAATGACAATAGAACTGAGCAAAAATCTAATTTTACTTACTAAGTGATAGGCCTGGGCGATATGGAAAAAAAATGTTATCACGATAATTATTTTCATATTAATCAATATCGATATATATCGCGATAAAAGTCAAATCACTATTTCTGTTGAGCTTAAAGGTTGTGAGATGTGAAGATATCATGATATTTGAACCAAAGTTAATTGTGGTTTAAATGTGTGTCTGTCTGGATGTGTTCTATCGAGGAAAAGTTATATCGCGATAATTATCTTTATCGTTTTTTCTCCCAACCCTCCAAGAGTACAAGTATTTTACTTCCTGTTTATCTGTTTGTTTGTTTGTTTTTCCTCAGGTCTGCTCATGAAGCCAATGCTAATTAACCTCTTCCTCTTGCGGTGAGCTGCCTGCTGGTCCAGTCGGAGGCGTCATGGCCGAGCTGCCCATTGCCCCGGGGCAGGTCTACATCGAGGTGGAGTACGACTACGAGTACAAGTCCAAGGACCGCCTCATCACCATCCGGCAGGGGGAAAGCTACATGCTGGTGAAGAAAAGCAACGAGGACTGGTGGCAGGTGAGGAAAGAGGAGGGGAGTAAAGCTTTTTACGTGCCCGCCCAGTACGTCCGAGAGGTCCGCAAAGCCCTCATGCCGCCTCTGAAGCCCATCCCCCATCCTCCTGCTGCCGCCGGCAACGCACCACCCCAGAGTGGGGGTGCGCTCTGGGTAAAGCCAACCAGTCTGGATCTGGGACTCCCGGACCGGCCTGCCGAGAACCTTCACAGACATGACTCAAACTACCGGCGCTCGCCCTCCGCACAAACTGCCACCTCGGGGCACTTCAGCCCCCCCCGCCTGCGCAGGGACAGTACCCACCGCCACGCCCCCGCCAGCCCCACAGACCACGACCGAGCTCTGCACGACATCCTCGTGCAGGGCGGCGTTCCCCAGCCCGCCCACAGAGGAGGCTCTCTGCCCCGCTCCCGAGCTCGATCCCCGGAGATGGCCAGGGCCCCGCTGGACGTGGACGGCACTCAACACTTTGACTCTGCAGAGGAGGAGCGGCCCGCCAACGACTCTGAGTCTGGAGACGAGCTGAGCAGCTCTTCCACGGAACATCTCCAGGTAAGGCCGGCACAGATTGACGGGGTCATCAAATGTTTTCGTAGATGTGATACGAGCTCTGAGACCAGTTTCTCTGTGTGGCTCATTCACACAGCAGACTAATGGTGCGCTCAGACCAAACATGATACAACATCAGACGTCACTGAAATACGGAGAATCTGACTCTCGCAGATTTGCTTTCGCGACGTCGCATCACACAAATTTTTTTTCTCTCAAGTCCAAATATTTAAACTCGAGCAGATGAATCAAATTTCGTCATTGACTTTGTGTGTAATCTCACCACGCTAAGAAATTCACTAGGCATTTGGTCTGAAAACGTAGACTGCCACCCAAACAAATTCTTGGCGCTCATTTAAATTCGCTGTCAGAATACGGTCTGGATGATCCTCCGTTGAGGAGTGATTTTCCCCCAGGCAGGAAACTTGCCAGTCCGATCACAAGCGATTATCTGATAGTGGGCGGGGTTTATACAACTACGCGGACGGACGCCAAGATGGCTGCCGCTGACGAACGAGCATTTGACTGAAACTACCCGTTATCTTTCCAATGTCTCCCCCCACAAAAACGGCATCACTGGTTCACAGACATTGTGGGAATCATCCTCACGGACGTCTCCTCTCTGCTCTGGTCTGTTGATATTTTTTCGCGTCGCTCTACAGACGTCACGTGATTCGTCTGCGTCGGTTGGTAACGCCTCTTGGACAATCGGAAACGAACTGAGAGGTCCCAGACTTATACGCATTTGAGTATTTTCTGTCTATGCCAGGCTATCTGAAAGCACCATAAAGCGTTAAATTAAAAACTGACCTTACGTTATCACCCCATAGTAGTCTGTATAGACCTGCAGACTATCTATAGTACCCAATATGGCATCTGCATCAAAGTTGTGGGGATTATTTTGCATCTGAACGTGTACTATTAAACAATGTTCGCACCGATTGTCCAATGTAAGCAGACATTTTCTGGAGACAGATCTTTCACCGTGACACTATGGAGGTGTCACTCGGGGGGTTAGTGAAATGGACTCCACTGTTGTTGTTCCTCAGTTCTCTCTGTCCCTGCAGCTCTCAGGCTGAAAGCAGCAGCCAATGCAGCTCTTTGACTCGTGAGCCTGGTCAGCGGTGTTGTTTGTTCCTGAAGTCATTAGCTTCAGTTTGCTGCTGAACAAAAAGCCAGAGAGAAAAAATGGCAGCCGGGGTCTGTGATGCTGCTGCTGGGGGGGAGAATGGGAGTCGAGGTTGTGTTCAAGTTACACGTGTTGAATAGGACTTTTACAGGTTGTGTAACTTGGGCCTGAATGTCATAAATATCACTGTTGCATAGCGAAGAAGAGCAGTCATGTAGAACTAATAATAAAATAATAACTAAAATATACAAATGAATACACTTGTTGGAGAAAGTGAAGGCTCGATACACATTCTGAACCCCTGGAATGGACTCGCATGCTTTGTCAATGTAATTAATAATAGAAATATTGATATATTCACTTTCTCTTTTCACAGTCGTACCGGAGAACTCCTTAAAATGCAGGCTGGCATTGATCTTTTCTTTGAGACTTTCCCAGTGCACCTGAGACAAAGTCCGCAGTGTTAGATGTTTTTGTATGTTGTCATCCGATTTCAGACTGATAAATCGCACGGTGACGTAGCCGTGATCCAGTGCTCTGTGGCCGTTGAAGGTTATCTAAAAGCGAACATGTGCAGTTTTAAAGTTGCTGCTGTGTATTCTCTGAAAGGCCCATTCAGTCCCCCCACAATGGTGTTCCTTCCTTTTTGCCATGTCAATGGCAGGAGGGAAAAAGGTCAGAGTTGTCAAACTTGTTTTTTTTTTTGTTGGTTATGTGTACACGCAGTCCAGCTTTGTCTGCAAGTTAAACACTGCGTGATTATTTTTTATACTTTTGTTCTCATGCTGTTAGTCATTTGATCCACAAGTTCACACAACAAATAGAAAATGCCTTTGGTCACGAGGCTAATCTGGTTCTAACCTCCCACCGATTTCTCCAGTTAATGAGCGAGGCACTGTTTCATCATGGCGACAGGAAGTATGTCACTGGCCTCGATATAAAGACAACAATCGCTGTTCTATATGTCATCTGTATTGGACTGGTAGTACAGTAATCACAGCAAACAAACGGTGTCTCCGACATTATTTTAGACGTTTGAAATCTTGTTCTCATGATCTGAAATGTTTGGACTGATGATGACGAGGAACCAACGTTTAGTCGGACCTCAAGAAGTGGTCTCAGTCCGGATCAAAGTGAACCATTGCTTTGGTTCATTTGCAGTGTGAATATTTTTGGGGATAGTTTGGACTTTCGGACCCATTGCGGGAAGTTGAGATGGCATTAAGGGCAAGGATGTTCATTTGGCGCATTCAAACTAGTGTCGAGTACGTCGCAGTTGATGATTTTTAATTTTTTTTATACATATTTTTGGGGGCATTTTTATGCTTTTATTGATAGTTGACAGTAATTACAGGAAAGGGGGAGGGAGTGGGGAGGACATTCAGCAAATGGCCAGGGTCGGAGTCGAACCCATGGCCGACTCACTGAGCTAACCCACGCTCGAAATTAAAATAATTTAACCGTTTCATTAATGTTCTCCCTTCAAATGGAAAGATCTGCTACCCACCGAACTGAAAACACGCCGGCGTCAGACGGATGCTCGTCTACGAATCCATTCAATGTCAAGCGCAGGCAGACGCAGCCCACGTACAGTAGGTGATGACGACAGGACAAAATTCTTTAGTGCGCTTCGTAAATCGTGAAACCACATCTAACCGTATCGAATGTGTCCACTGTGACGAAGACGCGAACCTCGGTTCAGGCCTCGGTGCGAACTTACAGGTGTGAAAGGAATGATGTGGTGTTCCTCCATCACCCACCCGGTCCAGTATGCTTCAGGAAGGACGTGTAAATGACAGAACTGTCAACACATCGTTGTTTGGTCTGGTGGTTCTATAGTCCCGCTCGGCTCTCGTGAGCGTGACGGTGGGCGGCGGTGATGTGAAACTGCCCCGGCCTCAACGTGCCGCTTGATTGTTTTTCCTCCGTCCTCTGCCCTGGCGGCATGCGGCTGCCGATGACACGCCCCGCAGGTGAGAGTCGGGACTTCCTAAAGCACGCCGTCTCCGCCTCTCCCCCCGTCGCTGAGCGCGCATTTTGTTTTTTCTCACGCGCGTCATGTTTTTTCCCGTCGCTCAACAGACGCCACACGATTCGCCCGCGCCCGTTGGCAACTCGAAATTTGAAAATGAACCGATAGGTCCTAGACTAATACGCATGTGAGTGTTAGTCTGGCTACAGCAGGCTAGTTCCCGTCGCACCAGAATTGCAACCGGGAAGACTCCAATGGAATTGGCGTGAGCAGGAATTATGCAGATTCTTTTCCATGATATCCAACTGTGGTGAACTGAAGACACGCGACTTTTAACCGTCTTGTTGTCTTCGACAGTGCGAGGGGTCAGAGCACCCAGGGAGTCCAATTTCGGAGTACGATTTCATAACTCATTAACTGTGCTGCACAGTCCAGATTTATTCCAGCCCTCCTCTGCTGGAGCATTAGCCTCTCAACAAACGAGGCGTCTCAGGCGGGAGTCGACGCTTTTGGCGAGTCAGCCGAGTTCCGAGAGTTTGTTTGCTTGTTTTTCTTCTTCCTTTCCTTTCAGTAATTCTATTTAATGAAGTGACGTAGAAAAACCCCGAGAACAAAAATCCCAGGGAAGAGCATGTTTTCTGATCAAAGATCTGCCGTTAATGCCGTCTGCCGCTGCTTCTCCGAAGTAAGAAGGGGCTTTATAACCGCATGTGAAGTGTAGCTGCTGGTAGGTCAGCTCAGGTCTGCTCAGGTTCTTAAGGTAAAAGTTAGGTGTTTATTAAAATAATCCTACTCATATACCCGCGCCGCATCCAAAGCTCAACCCACGTAGTCCGTCCATGGAGCTGTCCTTGCATCTGAACGTGTACTATTAAATAGTGTTCGCACCGATTGTCCAATGTAAGCAGACATTTTCTGGAGACAGATCTTTCACCGTGACACTATGGAGGTGTCACTCGGGGGGTTAGTGAAATGGACTCCACTGTTGTTGTCCTGGATAAGCCCAGCAGCCGCTGATCCCTCGTGAGAAAATGTCGGGAGTCACCCGCCGAGACGTCGCCCGGCGCTTCCAGTTCGTCCCGAAGCCGCCGGCCGCGGCCGTTTGGACACTGTGTCCACCGGAGCAGATGTTTCCCTCCAGCCACCGAATATAATGGTCGTCAAGGTCTCAGTGTGTTCTAATTTGTTGCTTCGCTGCACCGCCTCATCCGTTCGCCTCTTCGACATCGTCATCATCGCTCTCACCACTGAGTGTGTGCTTCATACTGTATATGCTCTATGTTTAATAGAGATGTTCCGATTCCGATACCTGGATTCTGCTTATGGGCCAAATACGATCCGATACCAGTGCATTTAAAAAAAAAAAAAACAACAACTTACATAACGTAATTCATTAGCTGTTTTTTAATAATCCTGTATGGAAGTGATGATCTCTATCTTTATTGTTTGTTCTGGCTCAGGTTTAACCCTTTAAAAAAACATACATACAGAGAATTAACTTATTTTATCATCTTGTTATGACTGTCATAACTGGAGAAATCTGGGAAAACTCACTTCCTTTAAATAGCTGTTAAAGTGCAGCCACAGCTTATCAAAATAAAAGGCCTTTAAAGTTATGAAGCAGAACTGAAATAGTTTAAAAACGGAGCGACGGCAGCTTCGAAACAGAATAATTCTTCAAACAAATTCTTTAAAAAACTCTTCACGCGCAGCCACAGTTTAGACAAATAAAAAAAATTAATATTTTTTCTGTATCTGGGTCACAGTAAAAGTGTAAAACAACAACACGTCGCTGTTTGTACTAGCGTGAAATCTTGTGGGACCCTAACACTACCGGAAATCACTTCTTTCCTTCGCCGCTCTGAAATCAGAATTCGCCAGCGGCAGCGCGGCGCAACTGATGTTTTGGAGCCGCGAAGAAGACGTTCATCGGGGTGAAGCTGCTGAAGACGTGGTGTCAGATCGATACATTCATTTGTGTACTCGCGATGCTCGACGCGGTGTTTGATTTCTGATACTGGTATCGAAATTCGAAACGTCCCTAATTTCTTTTTGGACCTGTACCAAGTGATAAGTGGGGACAAGGGGGAAAAATGAACAAAAAAATGTTAATGTCATCCTGAAATATCAACTCCTGGCAGTTGAATCCTGACTTTGTCTCTCGCTATGTAATCGTAAGCCTTGTAATCTCTTTCTGAAGACTCGTGATCGGATCTCTCTCGCCGCAGTTTAACGCCGGGTCCGAACGGGGCCTGACGCCTGAGACTTCACCTCCGTCTCTGTACCTGCAAACACGTTTGATTGTCAACTGGACCCTGCAGGCTCCCGTAGTTCTCCGCGACAGTTATAAAACAACAACAACAACAAAAAAAAACCCTCCGGATGGACTCTCGGCTCGGACGCCTGATGGAGGGAAGCGCTTGTGTGATTTCTCGCAGCGGCAGGAAGTCGGGGTTGACACGTGCGCTCCCTCGCACCGTCACACCTTGTTGTGCATTAAAGGGATTGAGCGCAGCCACGCATGTCAACGTGCATCGGTAAGCACATGAAATAAGTCACTTATTAATGCAGTCGCTCTCCACACACACACACACACCCACGCAGCCTCCTCGTCTGTGCAGTTTTTCAGCGACTCGCACATGAGCAGACCAAAAATATTTTCCCGAGGATCATAGGCTTAGATTTATGAAGAATTTTGATGAAGCGTGAATTAATTGCTGTGGATAATGAAATTTTTAACATTAACGCCAATTACACGTTGGCGTCTTGCTCCGACTGTTGGTTACTGGAGTGAAGCGCTTTCCGCTCGCGGCTAATCTGATGTTGACAGAAGGGGAGCGAGCACTGAAATTAAATAAGCGATTAACACACTTAACCAGACTTTCTGCTCCTGCTGTCCTGGAATAGTTTTTTTTTTTATTATAACCACAGTTCTGTGTTTATATTTATATTCGTTCTTTTTTTTCTCCATCTTATCTCACTGCGTCATGTTTCCTGCCACATTGTTTGTGGATTTCAAACGGGAGCCCTTCTGTCACGAGCCCGTTTCTCTCACATCTCGGTCAATCGGACGACTGTGATTGTCGGCACAATGACACACTGTTTAGGGTTGCAGCTAAAAATAATTTTCCTGGTACATGAAATGTCAGACAATGCCCGATGAAAAAGACAAGGCCCCAACTCGAGTTTCAAAATCACACGGCCACGTTTTTGCACAGCATCAAATCAGTGCACCCTCCTGTAATGGTGCGTTCAGGGTCAACGTAAAAAAAGACTTGAATTAGGAAATGATGCGAAATTTTGAGAGGATGCAAAGTTTGTGCCGTTCTCTTCGCTCGCTCGAGGTGAAATATTTGAACTTGAGTAAAAAGTCATTCACATCCGCATTCTCCGAAAGAGAACGGGCGCATATTCGCGGGTTGTGTTTACTTAAACATGAATGATCCTATGACCAAACTTCACGTTTGGTTTGAACGCACCGTAAGACAAATACATGTGGAGATTTGAAACTGTTTTGTTTTTTTTGAGAAGCTGGAACAAACATTTTTTGGACATGAGATAATTACCAACATATTTCCAGATACATTTAAAGCCCCAGTGCGCAATTTTTGTAATTATCTGTCGGCATCTGGTGATAAAGTTGCAAAACTGCAACCAACTGAGCGACCGACAGGGGACACTTTATGGTGGCGCACCGCCCATTCCATTTATAGTTTCCGGCAGCGCTTAAAAAATTCAACGCGAACACAACCGTTTTGTACAACAACCATATTCAACATGACGGAGGTCGGGTCCACTTCATGTAACTATATTTAACTCATTCAGAGTTGACGACAAAACATTTTGATATACATTTATGAACACATACGTAGTTATGGACAATATATGAAATTTCAAGTTCTTCTAAATATAACACACTGTAGCTTCAAAAAAAAAAAAAAAAAGTCCTAATCCTCTCTTTAACGTCTCTTGTTAATGTTCCTTGAAATGCCGCCGCAGCAATTAATGAAGACGACATCTTCGGTGCACATATTGCGCCGTGGATTGAATTCGGATGTATTTCAGGGATCTAAGCCTCAAAACCACTTCCCAGATGTCTCCTTTCAGGAAAATCACCGTCGGCGAACAGCAGTTCAGTCAGTTCGCGTCCCGGCGGAGCGCCGCAGTCTGTGGTCGTGTCGGCTTGTGTGCTCATCACCAACGCCATGAAGCACCCCTCAGGGGCTTATAGTACTGTTCTCAACCTGGGATACGCACGCACGCACGCACGCACGCACACACACACACACACACACACACACACACACACACACACACAGCTTCAGGCAGTCTGGCAGCTGACCCACTCCTTTGCAGTGTGTTGAGCTGTTGTGCAACAACAGCAGGGGCAAGGCCGAGTTTGACACCCTCACGTTGTGTCTTTCTTCATCACTCCCTCCTCCCCCTCCCCCCTCTTTTTTCTTCTGCCCTTGTTTAACATTCACGTGCTCCTCTTCCCGGCTGTGTTGCAGCTTCATCGCCTGTTTTGTGCTGCAGCCCTGCAACTTTAAACTCCCTGCAACACGGCAACAGGCCTCCTTGAACCTGCAAATACCACAATATTACAGACATTTTTAGACATTACACTGCGTTTTGGGCAATGTGTTTTTTAATACTGCAATATCTCCCACGTGGAAAACAGTTTGCAGATAAAGTGTGAACATGGGCAGATGTTTGTTTTTGGTTCGTCCAGTGAGTCGAGCACCTTCTGCAATCATGGTGCTTTCGTCACATTGCTGCAAAAATACGGTGGAGACATTCATTATTGCCTAAAGCTTATGACTACTCCCAAATACAAACTCAGCGTTTCACAGGAAGAGTCACTTATAACTGTTTTGGCAAAAATGACGTGACAATGGACAGATTTCATCTCGGGTCGGTATCGTTGTGCTTGAACCTATAGTGCGATTTTCAAACGTGAATATTAACATGAACAGACTTGAGCACACAATGTATTGTAGCGTGCACTTGTTGTCTTTTCATAAAGATTTTACAGTCTATATCTTCCAGCGATCCACAGATGCTTTGTTTTTCTCAAATTCCACCTAACTCCATTTTCTGGTTTCTAAACAGTAAAAATCTCGTACTTCATTGCAGTTATCTTTTAAGCAAGACGCCAGAAAATTGCTGGTGCTCAAAACTTAATCAGCTGTTCACTGTTGCTGAATAAATAACAGGGATTTATTGTATTTTTTTAATTGTTTTAATGAAACTGACAAAGACTATATTTGTTGTGGATGGGTTTACATCGTGGCCACCGCGTGATGCTCTCAATCAGGTCCAGTGTAACAGATTGGTGCATCACTAATCCCCACCACGTATCGCTGAACAACAGCTGTCTAACGTTTTTCTTTTTTTGTTACCAAACACCCAGAGGTGTTGTGTACCCGTCGCGTGGCGCTCCACTCGGAGCACGTCTGCATTTGAACGCAAGTGCGGGAGTTGTGTCAGAGGTGTGACGATCTTCAGTTTGAACACGAATACAGAAAAGTCGAACTCGATTGGAGAACGACATAGTGTGGCGTGAACTTCCAGCGCTGCAGGACACGGACATGCGTGGGACTCGCCCACAGCTGGCAGTAGTATGACAAATATCCCCATGCTCATTATAATCCAGGATAATCCAAGTGTAAATCGTAACTTTGTGCTGTATGACTTCTTCGACCGGAGACAAAGAAGAGAAGTGTGTGTCTGGTCCTCACTTAATGGAAGCTTTTTTTAATCTGCAATTGTGTGTGCGTGCGTGTGTATGCGTGCGTGCGTGCGTGCGTGCGTGCGTGCGTGCGTGCGTGCGTGCGTGCGTGCGTGCGTGCGTGTGTGTGTGTGTGTTATTATGTCAGCAAGGGCGTCCTGTGCTGTGTGATGTGCACAGTGGCATTAGAGGAGAGCGGGTCAAGCTGTATTCTCTGTGGCAGCTCGGGGCGAGCGAGCATCACTGAGCTCTGCGCTCCCCCCCTCTCTCTCTCTCTCTCTCTGTGTTTATGTAAGTGAGTGCATAAGAGTCACAGTGTGTGCGTGTCTGTGTGCGCGTGCGTGCGTGGTCCCAGAGTGACGTTATCTGCGTCGCCACGGTGACATGTCAGTCAGGGAGAGAGTTTGTGAATGAGCAGACAGAGGCGGCTGTGCTCCTCTGCATCATCATCATCATCATCATCATCATCATCATCATCGCCGGTGCCGCCGCCGGCTGCTGCTGCTGCTGCTGCTGCCGCCTCCGAGACTAATTCCACTGCAGCGGCACCTCGGCCACAGGACAGCATGTACCCAGACGAGGGCGAGACGGTAAGGCGGCTTCCTTTTATCAGAAGCACAGAAACGGTCAAACTTCAGGGGAGCTGACGTGCCCGCGCGGCCGCGTGAGCATTTTGTAGTTTTATTTTATTTTTTGCCGAGTCAGCACAACCCTCAGTTTGTTGTATTCTGTGGTATAAGACTAAATCGCTGCAGCGACTGATGCCTGTAAATATTTCGAAACAAAATCCAACTCGTAACAGTTGAGCTTCTCAGCGCTTTGCCTCGCCACAGATGATGCACGCATGCCAGCAGGCAGTGTTGCGTTCAGTGTTTGTGTCACCATAACTTCTTTTTGTCGCACGACGTATTGTCCCGTAAATTAATGCGATAAACAATATTATCTTTTTTTTGTGTACCGAATCATGCGAGCTTGGACGTTGCGCGTGCACGAGTCCTACACGATTTGTGTTGCGGCTGCTGAGAGAAATGTTATCCAATATTGAAGAAAAATTTCTCCGAAATATATATTTTCTGACACCAACGACGAGAACAGACGAGAGGACAGAAGCAGCGAGACTTTGCTGAACTGTTTGTCAACATTGTCGTTCTTCTGACACAATGGCTGTTATTGAGGCCAATAGAAATTATTGGATTTCATATTCACGTATCGTACGATTAGTCGATGGTGTACATTTTTCATGTATGTTTCACTGATATCGTTTCACCCCAGCGTTTGTTAAAGCACGGAAGTTATTTACAGGAGCTTTCGGTCAAACACGCACCTCAGAGCTTATGTGACTATTCTTTCTCATCTCTGTATTTGTGTCTCTGACGCACACACACACACACACACACACACACACACACACACACACACAGAGAGAGAGTAGCTGATCTTGCAGCTTTTGCTCAGGGGCGGACATGTGTTTCTCATCCATCCGTTCAGCGCGAGCGCTCAGAAAAGATCCATAACATTGATCGTCGAAGCCTCTGCTACTGTTCCCCCCCCCCGCGCGCACGCACACACACACACACACACACACACACACACACACACACACACACACACACACACACACACACACACACACACACACACACACACACACACACACACACACACACACACACACACTAAATCCATAAAATCAGCAGCCCAGAAGGACCAGACATGAGGAGGCTCAGTCGTGTCCCGGGACGTTTGAACCGATGATGGAATGGGACAGGATATAGCGCGGAGGACGCGCCAAGCGCCCCCGCCGCGCTTCATTACATAAGCGCCGGCTACATAACATTTGTTTGGACAGCTGGCTGGTGAGACGAGCTCGTGGGCAGCAGAGACTGATGGGACAGAGAGAGAGAGAGGAGAGGAGAGGGAGGAGGTGCAGCGGCAGACGGGACACGACAGAATATTCTGTCATATTTGTTTGTATTATTTCAGATGATAGCTTTTGTTTTTTCCCTGCTCGAATCACTGCTGACATCGTCCTACAGAGAAGTGCTTTTTCCGTAGTCATCGGAACTCAGTGACAACTTTACTCTTGGTTTACCTCTGGCAAAGTGTTTTGAAATTGTACTTATTATTATTTTTATTGAGAGATGTTCTGATACCCGGGCTTTACATAAAACAGTGCAACATAAAAAAACAGAACTTACCAGCGAAGAAGTGATTTTCAGGAAAAGGAAATTGGAGCTTAATCACCGTGAAAGTAATATAAATTATTAGAGCTGCATAGTTAATTGTTTAACTAACAATTCTACTCAATTAATCGTCAACTATTTTGACAATCGATTAATCGAGTAGTTTTTATGGGAAAAGAAGGTCAAAATTCTCTGATTTCAGCTTCTTAAATGTGAATATTTTCTGGTTTCTTTGCTCCTCTGTGACAGTGAACTGAAACAAAACATCATGTTGGTGGTTTGTGAAACACGATCAACATTTTTCGCCATTTTATGAACCATACAACTAACCGATTAATCAAGAAAATAATCGTCAGGAAAATAATCGTAACTTGCAGCCCTATAATTTATTCTAAACATAGATTTGCGGATTCCCTGACCCGGCATTTCCGATCCTGGTATCTTTATGGGAACATCTCTGATTATTATTTTTTTATTATTATTAGTCTTCCACTGACACAATATTAACAGCAAAGTCTGACAAACCCCTTTTCCTCCCTTGTTACTTGCCCGCAAAAAAAAAACCGAGTACAATTTTCCAACACGAGCGTCTAAAGAAACAATCAGATTCTCAGTTCTTAATTCACGAGAAGAGCTCCTGTGTTATCGCAGCTGCTCGGGAGTCTCCTCTTCGTGAACTGAGATCAGCCCCCTCTTACAAAACCACCACGCAATATCCGAGCAGCCGCTAAGTGACGGAGGCTCGCCTCCACCCTGTAATCTCCCGGTCCGGCAGAAATGAAGGGTTTTGCTTGCGGCCCTGCCCATGTGAACTCATGCTGGTCTCGCTGATGACGGCGCGCTCTGTAGTTTCTCACTTTCCAGTGGAAAAGGAACTGTCGCCGCCGCCGTGTGCACTTTGCCCCCAAGGAAGTTCAGAGTCAGAGATGATTAACTCGGGAGACGAGCTGCACATGTTTTAGTCCAGTTATGATCTGATTCTTGTGACATGCCTCTTTTGAAAAGAAAAGCACAGCTCCCTCACGTTGTGTTCTTGCCCAGTTGCGGTGGGGGGGGGGAAAGTTCAGGAATTTGATTTAATTTGATCATTCAGATAAGAAGAGTTGACGTCACTTTAAGCTTAAAATTAAAAAATTCACATTTTCTGTCCAGCTGCGTCAATTCTTATATTATAGTCTGTGGTTTTGTGTGTGTGTGTGTGTGTGTGTGTGTGTGTGTGTGTGTGTGTGTGTGTGTGTGTGTGTGTGTGTGTGTGTGTGTGTGTGTGTGTGTGTGTGTGTGTGTGTGTGTGTGTGTGTGTGTGTGTGTGTGTGTGTGTGTGTGTGTGTGTGTGTGTGTGTGTGTGTGTGTGTGTGTGTGTGTGTGTGTGTGTGTGTGTGTGTGTGTGGTCATTTTTGTCATCTGGCTCTGGCACAGAAATCACACCTCCATTCTTGCTTTTGTCGACAAATCTCTTGATTGTTCTACAGTTTTTCCAAGCGTGAATCTGACGTCAGATTTTTATTTGCACTGCCTCCGATTTTTTTGCTTCCTTGCTTTTTGACACATGGTCTTGTATTTTTTAAATCTTTTTTTTTTCTGCGTCTCCGAAATACTCTTTGATTTGAAAAGCTGCACTTTACAGTCGTTGTCCCAGAACCTTCCGAACGCGGGAAGTAGTTTAGTTCTTACATTTTGTTGGTTTCAATGTGCGTTCCGTCTGGTGTAGTCTTCAATTACACAGACCGACTTTCTCCACAGAGCCCACAGTGGGTTTTCCTATAGACGTCACAAGTTCGAGTGATGTCAGTGGGTCACTGCATCTTGAGTAGATGAGTTTTTTTCTTCTCCACGCTATCGTATCGGCCCCCGGGCCGCTTGTTGTCGGAGTGGTGTTGTAATTACACAGGACAGGGGTCACGGGATAAAGACAACAGTGGGTGAATGGTGGTGATATTAACTGGTCGCGGGATCTGTGACGAGATGATCCATGATGCTTAAGCCTAAGCTCTAGTGCTGCACGCGGCTGACGGAAGCCTCTGTATCTCAGTTTTCTTCGTCAATGAACCGTTGGAGATAAACCTGTGTTTATGTATAAACCTCGTCATCGGAGCTCATGTGCACACGGTCCTGCTGCCTGGGTTGAGTAAGGCGATATCGCTATGCCAAGAGTTAGGCTACATCCACACAGGATGGGCAAAATTGAGAGGCCCAGTGTACGAGAACCAACGGTCACCTGATATGCCCTTTCACGAGGGTTAGCATGGACAAAGATGACCCCCTGATACTGATCATTTTAGGTTCAGAACCTTGTTTTAAAAGGAAAAGGTAGAAGATATCAACACACAACTAATGCCTTCAACTAGGTGTAGCTTCACGTTCTAATGAAGTCCAAACCAGCCTGAGTCAACTTCAATCTTTCACGAAGTTCATAATGTTGAGTTTTCCTCGACATTGTTGCAAGTGGGTAGATTAAGTGAAGTTGTGCTTTTTGTCCTTCACATTTACCAACTTGAGGGAGTCAGAGTGTTGGAAACACACGTCAGTGGAACACAGTCCAGTGCAACCAGAGTGTCAGAGAAAGAACATTACAAGTGGACGTTGAGGCGGAATCGTATTGCATTAAGTTGTACATGTGTACCTAATAAAGTGGACAACGGTTGAGAATATACCAAAAAAAAAGTGTTTTAAAGAACATTTATCATAGATAACAAAATTAATACTTTGTTCCCAAGTTAGTTTGTTCTTCGTGGACACGACTGTCCATTCGTAATTATTTGGTCTTTTCCAGGTCCTGGAGAAAATCATATTTGCGATTGAATCGTGTCCATGTTGAATAAAAGCGGAACTGCTTGTCCATCTTCTCGGGCACGTTATCGCTACTTATCTGCAAATACTTCACATTTGTGCACGTGCTTCTTCATCATGGCCAGTTTATTTCCGGGTGAAAAGCCAAGGAGCTGATCAATCTCAATCTGTCGTATGGTATCCACCACAAAATGAATGGGTCCAAGGCAAATTGTTGGTGACAAGTTCAAGCTGCCGAGGCTGTTTGGATAACAATACCTGTGAAAAGATTGAACCTCACTTTACTGCTTTAAACATCCGAACAAACGTTCAGAGCCCTTTCTTGGCTTTGATGTATTCGAGATGAGACCGACTCAACAGCTTCTCCGTAGATCAAGGCCTCCTTATTTATTTAATCATAAATTGCCCAACTGGGACATGTAAAGGCCAAAGTATTCTCCCTCTGAATTAATGGTGGCGTCTCGCAGTTCTAACCTTTTAACTTTTGCGCACCGGCAAGTAGGACTGAACGGATTGGGGAAAGCGAGCTTGAGGCCATTGCGCAGCAGGTTAGTGCAGCGTGGACTGATGCTTGTTCTTGGAACCGAGGGCTCCACTCGCTCGCGTATCACGTGACCCGCGTAATCGCGTCCCTTGCGGTTCGGAAAATCGCGTTTTATCATATCGCGATATTATCGCGAATGCAATTAATCGTTCAGCCCTACCGGCAAGTTCAAACCCAGTTGTCAGCACTGCGCCGCCATGAACGTCCGCGGGCCTGCTGACGGAACCCCGAGAACACATCGGGGTGATCTGTGAAGAAATCTGCGACGCGGTCGACTGAAGCGCTTCAGGAGGAACAAGAGAAGAGCGGAGATCACAGTCCTGCCGGGGGAATTGTCTGCTCACGATCGTCTCTCCTTGGTTTTAATGTCAACTCCTCTCCCGCAGGATAAAAAGCTCCTTAACTTCCTGTTTGGACTGTGCCCCTGTGGGATAATTCCATTTTAGATTAGATTAGTAGATTATTTTTCAGGAGACTTGCCGGGTCTCCCTCCTCCTCTTCATCCTCTTCCTGCCTTCTGATCATTTACAACTTAATAATATGTGTAACTGAAATGCCACAAAGAAAGGTCAGCGAGCCCCCTATTGTCTTGTTGAACTGGTTCGACGTGAGCAGGTTTTTTTTTGGCGCCTTGTTTCAGATTTTGCTGTGAAGCCTCCGTGAGACACGATGCTCACCTTTGTTCGTTTGCTTTTCCGAGACCAGAAATACAGGTTCAGGTCCAGTGAATGCCACTGGTTTTCTGAATAGGTCTCGTCTCTCATTATTTTACGCTCGGAAAGTGCCGACGCAACCGTCCAGATTTTTTAAAATCCTAAATACCAAACATGTTTGTTGATTATCCGAGAGGCCCCGATGATTCTCGGGCGAGGTTTAACAACGGTTCTGTTAATGTCCTCACGCTACCTGATAATCTGGGCCCAACGTCGGATTTCTCCTCCGATTGTCGGTGGTTAAAATCGTCCACGACGCTGCTGCAGACTGAGCGCAGCTTCATACCATCGTCTTAAACTCGGTGCCACTTCGACCTCAGTGCCCCTCGAGTGCTTCCTCGTGCATATTCCCACTTCTTTCCGGTTCAGGTTGGAACATGTCTGAAACCTGTCAGTCTCCGTTTGTGCCTAATCAGAATCAGGACCTAATGCCGGATTTGCGTCACTCCCTTTTTCCCATCTTTCCCTTTACTCTCCACATTTGTTCTGTTACTTAACCAGGTGTCGTCTGTATGAACACACTGTATGTAGCAGCGGCAGCATCACCCTGCTTCACATGTCGTTAGCCACAATAGCTCCTCAGTACGACCAAATGTTATTGAGCCGCCGTGATCAGAGCTGGATGAAAGGACTGATCGGAGCTTTGTGCAGAAGTTTTCCATGAACATTTTGGATTAATCGATTCTCTTAATCATATAATTTTCATGCTTCGGTATATAAAATAGCACCTCATGTAACTGCAATCAATGTGTATGTTGTCAGGCTTGCAACCAACCATTATTTTCTTGGTTAATGGATTAGTTGTTTGCGCCATAAAATGGTGGAAAATGTCCATCGTGTTTCCCCAAACCCCAAGATGATGTTTTGTACACACCAAAGATATTCAGTTCACTGTCACTGAGGAGCAAAGAAACAAGAAAATATTCACATTTAAGAAGCTGAAATCAGAGAATTTTTTCCCTGTTAAAATGAATCGATTATCAAAATAGTTGCAGATTAATTTAGTAGTCGATTGCTATTCAATTAATTGTTGTGGCATTAGTATTTTGTGACAGAGCAAACATTTGCTGTTCTAGTAATCACCTCATTATCATCATCGACACTGAGTCCTGGTTACAATAATACCGGGACATAAAACATCTCAGGTTCAGTTCAGTCGTCTTTCAGGGACGATGTCTCACTCCCTTAAACACTGGAGTTAAATAAATTCTCATCTTAACATTTAAACTCACTGGTGAGTTCCGTGTCAGTGTTTGACAGGAGAAGTCCTGACATGTCTCACTGAAGGATCATCCTTAGCCGGGGGGGGGGGGGGGTCTATCGTCCTGCCTCTGTCTTCCTCATGCCTGCCTTTTACTCGCCCTCCTCCACCTCCTCCTCCTCCATAAAGAGGTGCGCTGTCGAGGCATGCGTCTGTGAGGAGTCTTGGACACGTGGCCTCTTCTGTTTAGCTGGAGGAGGTCTTTTTCTTCTCTCCCTCTGCACCACATTCTTTCAGGTGCGCAGAGACGGGTCAGAACATGAACATGACATTTTTTTGAAATGATATTGAACGTCGGGTTTGGGTCCATCTGTGCGAATGTCCCATACAGATGGCGGAGGCCGGTAACCTAGTTAACCCAATCAGGCCAGAGCTGCACTGGCCTCTCTAATGTTTGGCGGCAAAGTTTACTTTGGGCTGCTGAGCATGAAAAATGAATACCAGCTGAAGAAGACGAAGAAATACTTTTTAAAACTTTGAAACTTTCAATCCAATATGCCATCAGGGTTAGTGCTCGTGAAGAACATAATGCTCTCCCTCTTAGGCAATATTTCCTTCTCACTTAGATGAATCCCTTGATTTCCTGTGTTGCTCCATTTGATTCGTGTCGTGACTAGAAAAGGACCCTTGTGTCACGTCTCGCTCGTGACTCACCCTTCTTCCACTGCCCACTCGTGTGTGAGGTCCACTGTTACGTCTTTGCCTTGAATGCAGGATGTTTTTTCCATTGTTTGTTCAACCTTATAATTTTTTTTTTTTAATAGATTTTTTTTATTTCAGATTGTCTCCCATGTTGTCGTTGTTGTTCTTTTAGATCATTTTGTTCTCTCAACCACACTGTTGACCTCACGGCCACAATTAATGCATCTGGGCAAAAAAGAATGACGCTTTCCATACGAGTCCAGACGTGGAAAGAAACGGTTGTGGGCGACGACCCGAAGATACGAGACTTTATGTTTGTTGCTAAGCGTTGTCCGGACATTTTTGTTTCACAGTTTTGCTTATTGGAGCTCTGGAGATCCTGCCCGTAGCAGACTCTTTCCTCTATTGTTCAATAGTTTTAACTATCATTTAATTTACAGGTGGCAATTTCTTGGAAAGACCCACGTAATTTGGTGCCAATTACGTTATAGTGAAAATAGAAACTGTTCAGTTGTTGTACACGTTCAGTGAATTATGTCTAAGTTCTAGTGTAACTCACAGATGAGTCACAGATTTCCCTTGCGTCTTACGAGATAGTTTTCCAATAATAACCGGCACTGAGACGAGCATTTTACACAACGTGTCTGAAGACGCGCCCCGACAGACTCTGTTCCAGTCCAGTGGCCTCACCCGGGGCACCGGGGTATTTTTGGGATGAATAAAGTCGACTTAGATAATCACTCTACCCCCGCTGAGTCTCCTTCCATCTCCTGTCAGCCACACTGGGGCTGAGCTTAGCATCGCGGCTTGTGTTGTGTCCTCGTCTCTTGTGCTTAATGGGCATACAGCCTCGTTTATGTCCATGACTGAACATCAAACACATTGGGGGCCGATGGCCTTAAAGCCACTGTGTCTGTGTTTGAAGGAATAATACTCAGTCCTGTTCCTACACCCTCCCTCCCTCCCTCTGTGGTTGGTCTTAAGTCATTCAGCGGCCCCAGCTGGGCCCGGCCGCCCAACAGAGAAGCTGTGTCCGTTGTAATGTGATCTGACAAGATGAGAAACTCTCCCAGTAGCCAATTAAGATTTGTAGAATTAAAGTAGCTTTAGTCCAATTTGTCTTGGTCACTAATCTGGTTGAGTTCGGCTGGATGAATCACCAATTGTTGGGTCAGGGTGTAGGTCGTTGAGTTTAAATTGACTTTGCATTTGTAGCTGGGGAACTGTAAATTTTGCGAGATAAGAATTTTCACTCGTGTTGGCAAACGACACTTATGATCAAATCTGTAAGTCCACGGTCGGCGCGACTCGGCTGTCGCGTTTCGAGGGCTCCTTCGAACGCAGCCGACAAATGTGTCCTTCCATTCCGAGAGCAACGAAGGTTCCAGCGGGTGGATCCCATCCTTCTCGGCTTAATCCGTCTCGGGATTCATTGCGTTCAGTTGCCCACGTTCATTGTGCAGCTCCGTTATTAGGTGACAGCAAATAGGAAATCCTCTGTAGTTCAGCCCGTTTCATTTTGGTTCAGCTGTTGCGGTCCTCTGAAGGAGGTTCTTAAGTGTTCCTTTTTTCGATACTTTTCTTTCTATGTAGTTATGTGATGCTGTAAAAAACGATGTTAAACCTCGTGATTGACAGCTGAGACTAACCAGTGATTGGTCGAGCGCGGGTATCGGCATGAAAATGGCAGCGTCCGTATTTCCGAGATATTTTGGCTTCATTTCCGTACAGTTGGAGGAAGAAGAACTGCGTTGTCCATCTTTATTTACAGTCTACGGCTAGCAACTGTAGATGATCCATTTCACACAGGTTCCATATTCCATAGTTTCCAGTGATTTTCCCCCTCCGAATGAAGTGGATAATTCTGAGTGAATTTCCAGAACACAGAATCTGATGGGTTTTGAAAAAAAAAAAAAAAACAGTTGGGGCCTGCATAAGAAGTCAGTGTCTGGTTGGAAAACAACGCTGTCCAGTGGAAAAAAATCAGGCTGTGTTCTCGTTATGCGCTTCTGAATGGGGTAATGAACTGAGCTCGCCCTGTCTGCTGCAGAGGTACCACACACACACACACGCACACGCACGCACACACACACACACACACACACACACACGCACACACACACACACACTGCTGCTCTCACAAAGTGTAATTTCAGCCCTTAGCTTTGACACTTCATAAATAAATAAAAATACTCTCTGCACGACTCTATAGTATTTAGATACGCGTGGTGTTGGGCGTCATCAACCGATCCAGAGAGCTGGACGTCATTCACCTGCAGGAGGATGTTGATTCCTCCGGTCTCCGTATCTTTGCTTCACATCTCCATTCCCGCTCAGCCGCGTCGGCTCAACGGGAGCTGGATTAAGATAACGGGCGTCTCCACGTAAACATCCGTCACTGGTGATTTAGATGTTGTCTGAAAAGCCTGCGGTGATGTGGTCGGACGTTCGCCTCCCGAGGGATCAACAACCACAGGGCAGGCCGCAGCCGCTCGGCCTCTCTCGTCTGGGTCTCGCGGCCCCTTTTTTTTTTCTATTGTGAAGGAGACGATTCCGATTTTTTGAATTCTTTCATTTTGAGCTTTGCGAAACATTTTCTTCTCTCTGGCAGTTAAAAAAAAAAAATGTTCTTCTTCCTGGCAACAGGCTTTTATAGCTCAATGTTTGTGCACTGACGTTGAATCCCCCAAGTCGAAAAGGGAAAAGCCACAGACGGCATCGTCCTGCAAGTCACATCCCATTTGCCTTATGTGTCCTGAGCGGTGACCACACCTTTCCCCCTGCGACACTCTTACATAATTACATAATCACCTAGACACACACACACACACACACAATGTCAGCTATCCTTAGCGGACCCCTTCAGCCTCTAACCAACCGCGGCGTTGGAGAATTAGCGTCACTAGCTGCGACCGGTCAGGTAGGTGGAATTAGAGGATTAAACATTCTGCCTCTGCTGCTCTGTGGGGCCTCGGATGGTGTGTGTGTGTGTGTGTGTGTGTGTGTGTGTGTGTGTGTGTGTGTGTGTGTGTGTGTGTGTGTGTGTGTGTGTGTGTGTGTGTGTGTGTGTGTGTGTGTGTGTGTGTGTGTGTGTGTGTGTGTGTGTGTGTGTGTGTGTGTGTGTGTGTGTGTGTGTGTGTGTGTGTGTGTGTGTGTGTGTGTGCGTGCGCTTCTCACACGTCTGATCTTATATTTATAGCTGAATAAACTCTTGAGTATATTATACAGGACATTTTTAGAGGCGCGTGTCTCTGTGGGCAAAGCCTCGAGAACCCGAGAGTGAAAATATGTCACTGAATCCGAGTCGTTGTTCACTTGCTTTTTAACGAGGTCTCTGGTCCAATCAAGACTTTCCTGCGTCCCAAAAGAAAAAAGGGGAGGGGGGGGGGTCTCTCGAGGGCGTCGTGTCTCGGGTCTGCGGGGAATAACTCTCGTCCCCTGTGGTGAGAGGCCGAGCGGCATCACGACAGCTGCTGCTGCTGCTGCCGACTCACGAGCATATGGTCAAACACTCTGCAATCTAAAACACACACACACACACACATCTGGGAAAAGTTCCTTTGCTTCTACATTTGGGCGCCGCCAAACTAATCCCTTTAAACTTTGTGTATCACCCTTTGCCCATGTACATGTTCAGTCACGCAATCCAGTCAACTGTACACGATCCCCACGGAGGATCGCACCCTGTGGGAAATGTGACACATTGCTTATGCGGACGGACACAAAATCCAATTTTTTGGGGGGTGGGTTCGGATTGTACCGGTCCATTGTGGTGAAGAGGCAGCTGAGTAAGGCAGTGAGGCGAAGGTTTTTTTTAATTTTTACAGATCAATCTACGTTCCGACGATCTCACCTTTGCCCGTGAGATCTGGGTAGTGGCCGGAAAAAAAGATTGCGAATACCTGTACGAGCGGCCGAAATGAGCCTCCTCCGTATAGGGAGGCTGGGCTCAGCCTCGGTGATAGGGTGAAGAGTTCCGACATCTGGAGGGAGCAAAGGAGTCAGTAGAGGGGATTCGGGCGCCTTCCTTCCGAGGTTTACCGGACACGTCGCAGGACTCGCTGGAGGGACGACGTATCCCACCTGGCCCCCCCCTACGAGGAGCTGGGAAAGTGTGGCCCGGGGGAGAGCGGGTGTCTGGAACATCCTGGTTAGCCGACTGCCTCCGCAACCCGATCCCAGATAAGCAGAAGAAAATGGATGGTTGGATTAATATTAAGTGGGTTCAGACCCACTTTAGCATCGTTCATTTCTTTGACTAAAAAATTCCTGGGGAAAAAATGAGTAAGTCCACAAAATGTTATGACGGAAATGAAGGTAGCTACGATATTATAGATTGAGAACAACACAAATGGTGAGCATCTTCGCAGGACAAATTCTGAGATCTTTCTTGTTTATGTATTATTGGTATTTTATCTTAAAAAAACATATTCTTAACAGTATTTACCAGTTTTCGATTTAAATATTATTCAAATTAATTGGCTTTTTTGTCAAATGTATTAAGTGGGCCGTTTAAGGAATTTGTCTTGAGCTGCAACAGTTAATCGACTAGTAATTAATTACTAAATTAATCGTCAAATTATTTTGATAATCGGTTCAAGTAGTTTTTATGAAAATATGTACACATTCTCTGATTTCAGCTTCTTAAATGTGAATATTTTCTGGTTTCTTTGCTCCTCTGTGAGTATAAACTAAATTTCTTTCGTTTGTGGACAAAGCAAAACATCATCTTGGAGTTTTGGGAAACACAATCAACATTTTTCACCATTTTATGACATATTTTGGACCAAACAACTCATCGATTAATCGAGACAATAAACGACAGATTAATCGATTATGAAAGTCATCTTTAGTTGTAGCCCTTAACTGGTCATAACTCAACGATTGAACCTGAATTCAAACCAAATTAAATAAAGGGATTTTAATTTCTCCGTCAAAATGTATTTATTGTATTTATGTATTTAATATGGTTTTAACCCCAACTCAGGTATATCCAACAGTGATGGCAATTCCATTATTTATTAGAAAATAAAAAGCCAACACTTATCATTGGATTTCTTTTACTGATTTTAAACGAGCTCAGTCTCCAGTAATTCATGATGAACTATGTTTTTTAAACGGACAGATTGAAGCGTAATATGCGTTTCAGCGGCTTCGCCGACACTCTGTGAGTTTCCTTATTCAAACATGGGTTTGAATCATTTCAAAACATTTTCCTGCGGCACGTTGGGTCGGTGCGATCCGGCTCCATGACGCCGGTCAGAGAACAAACTCACCTCAGGCTCCTCTCTCGCTTTTGTCCGCTCTCCTCTCCCGCTGAATGTAATTGCACAGGAGTTGCGTAATTGCTTTGGGGTGGTGCCGCTATTTTAAAAAAAAAAAAGAAGCTCTTTGTGCCGACCTGCAGTGTTTTGTCTGTAGTTTTCTTTTCTTATTGTTTGCCCTGTTATTCATCTCTGTCAGATTCACTGAGATGACCTCAAGATGTAATGGATGTCCTCCTCAGTCTTGTTCTGTTCCGAGTACGCGGAGCGTTTTCCGTTGCCAGTTTCTTTCCCCTGTACCCGTATCCTTCGCACAGGAACGTTTTAAAAGGTGGTAAATGGCAAAAGAAACACAGCAGGCATGCATGAAAACAAGCAGCTCAAGAAGCTGAACAGCAAAACATGAAACTCAAATGGCTAATTAGGGCTGCGACCAAGGATTATTTTCAATATCGATTCATCTGTCTGATGATTTTGTCGATCAGTCGGTTCGTTGTTTGGTCCATAAAATCTCATTAAATGGTGAAAGACGTGGATCGTGTTTCCCAAAACTCCAAGACAATGTTTTGTTTTGTCCACAAACCATAAACATTCAGTTTACTGTCATAGAGCAGCAAAGAATCCAGATTTTTTTTATTTTCAATAAAAACTCATTGAACCGATTAATCGATTATCAAAATGGTTTGGCGATTAATTTAGTAGTCGAGTACTAAGTGTTGCAGCTCTATGGGCAATACATTTGAAAGATGCTAAACAATGTGACCTCTCCGTTAAGTTCTCCTCATTTACCTCCCACGTTTTAGGTTTTTTTGCCCGTGTCACAGAATCTGTGATGTCACATCCGGAAAGTCGTAAGTCATTCATCCCACATCCACCTTTTTAATGAATCAGTGGATCGTTTGTCTATGAAGTGACATTGAAAGGTGAACATGTCGTCAAATGTCTTGTCTGGTCCGACAGTCGGGGTTTACTCTCCGTGTTGCTTCCTTTTTTTCTCTTTGTCGCTGCATCATCAAACCAAGATGAAGCTTGAGTTGAGGAAAAAAGAGTCTGAATGATCTTCTTCCGCCGTCAGCGACGCTGGGGCTGTGGCCGAAGACGGAAATATTAAGAAACATTTCCTACTTGTGTTACGTAATACCGTACTGGAAACTGAATGTATGAGGAAGTGGAGGTGTTTTCACACACTGTGTGTGTGTGTGTGTGTGTGTGTGTGTGTGTGTGTGTGTGTGTGTGTGTGTGTGTGTGTGTGTGTGTGTGTGTGTGTGTGTGTGTGTGTGTGTGTGTGTGTGTGTGTGTGTGTGTGTGTGTGTGTGTGTGTGTGTGTGTGTGTGTGTGTGTGTGTGTGTGTGTGTGTGTGTTTTTGTTTGCTTGGTCTGTGGTATGCAGCAGAGCAGGTTCATCTGTCGAGGAGGAAAAGGGGAGGAGCATGTGGAGCTCCTCCTCCTCCTCCTCCCTCCTCTTCGTCCCTCCTCTTCGTCCCTGGCCTGTTGCTCTCAGACTTCACAGACTTTGTTGCCATCTAAAGGACTGAGCTGCCTGCTCCTTCACACCAAACACCATCTTTGAATCTGCCTCCACGTTGATTTGATTAGATTTATTGATTCAGGGTGATCGGGTTTCATCTGAGGAGGACGCAATCATATTGATTGACTGTGAAATAAACACATAGGCTGCAACTAATCTGGTTATCTTCGGTTGTTTCTTTGATGAAATGTTGATTAAATAAAACACCAGAGAAAATATGGATGTAATGTTGATCACAACTTCCCGAAAGCTCAAAGGTCACGTCCAAAAAACAAAGTAAATTAAGTTTAAGGCTGAAACTATTGCTATATACTGTTATTACTGCAATGTTTTCTTCATGAATTATTTTGTCTATAACGCTGGCGTCCTGAACCCAAAGTTATTCAGTTGTGTACGACAAAGAAAAACTGATTCACATTTAAGAAGCTGGAACCAGCAAATGTTTGACAAATTCAGATCATTCAGTTATCAAAATATTTTTTTCTATATTCATCAATTTACAATAACAGAAATCAGAACAACAACAGAATCCTGGACGTGTCTGAGTCTAAAGAGACTGTGACTGGTGGCCGGAGCTTTTTGAAACTTGATATGTGAGTTAATATGGATATTGTCTGCACGTGAGTCCATTTTGGGTCACCAGGGCCAAAATGAACCGGTGGTCGTATCGAGACGGGACCGGTGGCGTTGGAGAGATTATTGGAAGGCCTTTTCATATTCGTCATCTTCTTGCGGTAAAAGTGAGGTTGAGGACGGATGACTCACTGTTCTTTCGTCTCTCTCTCAGATGGTGTCGTCGGGCCGCGGCCGCTCCGAGTCGCCCGTCTACACCAACCTCCAGGAGCTGAAGATCACCCAGGGCAGCCTGCCCCCTCTGCCGGCGGGCTCGCCACTGCACGCGCTCGGCGACTGGGAGACCCACCGGGACCAGAGCGGCCGGCACTTCTACTACAACCGCTGCACCCAGGAGAGGACCTGGAAACCCCCGCGGGCCAGGGACAGCACCGGGAACTCCAGGGGGGATCACCACAGCGCGGGAGATAGCTCCGAGGTGAGGACCAGCAGAACACACACACACACACACACACACACACACACACACACAGGTGTAGACACATCTGAACTTCCAGTGACAACACTCCTCGTTGAACACGCGGCAGCTGCAAGTAGGTGAAAGTCCTCAAATGTTGATCCTGATTTAAGCAGCTCCGTTTTCAGCTCATACAGGAGGTGAACGGCAACGGGGGAGGATGTAAGACCATGAGAGGACTTTGTCATTTGTGAACATGTGGTCAGTCGCAGCAGAACGTCAGATGAAACTGTGTGAAAGGGACACCAGCTATTTTGAGAGGGTCTATGAATTGGTCATTAACTTTTATTATAAATTAAGGCCAGAATTTAGCCATACTGGATTTAGACTATTGGTTTTCTCCTAGTATCTTACATGAGCAGGAGATTTAGTTGAACTCCAAGATGACATGCAGCTCTTCAGAGCTCAAACATACTGAACATGAGATAAACAATCAACGTATGATCAGATCCATATAATTAGATCAAAATATGATATTAAAAGAATACGTAGAAAAAGTTTGACATGCCATGCGATAGAAAACTTGGCCTCGACAACACTCAAACTGAAAAACTAGAGAAAATGCAAAACCAGTTGAAAGACGAGAGTCGAACCAAAATGACCTGACTGCAAAAAACCCTGAGCTCGAACTGGTTTTCACAGGCGTAGAATTACAAGCGCTCACGCCCACACACTCACACTTTCTCACGTATATATAGATATGTACTCGGAGTCGGACGCGTCGTGAGTCAGAGACAGATATTAAATGTTTCGCTCCTGATGGAGAGTGCCGCACACGTCTGCAAAAACTCGATGACAGATTGTTGTGGGAAATGAAAGTTTGCCTTTTTCTTTGCTGACATTCAGATTTTTATATATATATATATATATATATATATATATATATATCAACACCAGAATAACTCGTTCTTGTGATCAGAGAGAAAACACACCCAGACGTTAAGTAAATACTTTAAGTAAATATTATGATTTTGATGTATTTGATCAACGACGATTATGACTCACATGGGCACAAACACTAGGAGATTATTTTTTTCCTCCCATAACTTTATCGTGCACCAATCAAAACTGGCTCACACTTTCTTTTTTTTCACTTAAATATTATTATTATTATAATTATTATTATTATTAGACACAGAACGACTGAGCGAATACAAGAAACAGGGAAACATACAAGCACAAAGAAACACAAAACAAAAAGAACTACAAATAATTAAATGAAATACCTTGATACGCCATGAAAGTGAGAGTAAAAAGAACCAACTAAAAATAAAATTGAAATAAAATAGAATTTAAAAAGATTACAAACACTGGGAGATACTGGACTGAAGTCTGCACCACGCTGCCACCTACAGGCGACCGGCGGTCACTGTCACTGCAGCAGCCTCCTCTAGATCGACACGTGTGAAGCATGAACATTGTTGATTTCTAACTCTCGACGCCTCTTCTGTCTTTACTGTAGTAAACTGGTGTTGTTGTTGTTGTTGTTTCTGGGCGCCTTGCTGCTTTTTCCTCCTCTGTAACTCTCCGGTGAAAGATTTCCCTCTCTCATTTTCTCTCCCTCCCTCCCTCTCTCCCTCTCTCTTACGGTAGACCACTCCTCTGTCGCTCTCGCCGTCTTTCCTCCCCTTCCTCTCGCTCTCCATCGGCCGCCTCCAGCCCCTGTCGTCGTCGGAGGACACCTGCTTCAGCGCCTACTCCAGCCGGTCGGACAGCCGGTGCGGCTCGCCGCCGCCGCCGCCGAGCGGCTGGTCGGAGGAGACGGACGAGTACGGCCACACGCTGTACGTCAGCGACCGTACGCACGAGAAGGTTCTGCTGATCTTCTTCTGCCTTCTTCGCCGTGGTGGTTTCTGGGGTTCGGGCGGGGGGACGGGGACGGGGACGCATGGGGGTTGACTGATTGTGATGTTTCCACCTGTATCTGCAGTTCATCTCCTAAGACACGCAAAGACATTTCCCCTGTCATCCTGAAATCATTGTAATCCGTATAATCACATGGACTTATCTGCAAAAGAAATGATCCGCTGCTTAAATTCAAATTTAAAGTGACGCGAGTTATATGTAAGAGTTGGAAACAGCGTGGGTTCAGGAACAAATTCATTATAAGCGTTATAAACGTCAGTCGCTCAGTAGGTGTGATGTTCGTCGAGACGTCAGGACTCAATAATGAGTCTGTGGTTTCTTCTCTCTGTCCGTGTGTGTGTGTGTGTGTGTGTGCGCGTAACCACCAGTGGTTAAAACACGTCGACGACCAGGGCAGACCTTATTACTACAGCGCGGACGGCTCCCGGTCAGAATGGGAGCTGCCGAAGGTAAGACTCCGTAGTCAGACTCCTGACAATTTATCAGATGTGAAGGGGAGGGGGGGGGTTAGAGCTGCAACAGTCAATCCATCAGAAATCGACTACGAAATAAATCGGCGAACTGTTTTGATAATCGATTAATCGGCTCACGTAGTTTTTATTGGGGGGATAAAAAAGGCTAAATAAAATTTCAGCTTCTTCAATGTGAATATTTTCTGGTTTCTTTGATCGTCTGTGATGGTAACTGAATATCTTTGGTGTGTGGACAAAACAAAAACATCATCTTGGAGTTTTGGGAAACATGATATTTATGATATCTATATATAAATGATATGACATTTTCCACCATTTTATGGACCAAGCGACTTATCGATTAATAATCGACAGATTAATCGATAATGACAATAATCGTTAGTTGCAGCCCCAGTGTGGTTAACACCGACAATTTTAACTGTTATCCTCAAAGATAATATTTTGTGAAATCCATATGCTCATGTTCAGGTAGAAGAGAATAACTGGTGAGCTCAGATAGACCATCGATTAATCGAGCCCCCCCCCAAAAAGAAAATGCGCTCCCACATTCTAGGAACTGACACGTATACGGTTGTCTGACATTTGGTTTTTTATGACTTATATTTCATTAATGTTTTTTTGTTTTTTTACAATTTTAACATTATACAAATAATCAAATCACAAACATGAAAAAACTCTTAACAGAGGACCGAAAATAAATAGATGGATAGAAAATCAATAAAGAGATATTTTAAAAGGAGGTGCATACAGTTTAATAATAATAAATCTAAAAAACGAAGACTAAGACCAAAAAAACCCCCCAAGAGGTCAATAATCAACCAAGTAAGACACTTCGATTAAAAATCCAATATTCTCTTACTGTGATTTGCCTAGAGGTGTGTAAAAATGCGACACAATTTAATTCATAAATGTCTGTCAACGACGCTGCTGTGCTTAACTCTGTTTACCCACTTGTGATTATTATGATCTGCAAAATGAATATTCAGTTTTTGAAGGCCGAATAAGCCTCACGTTTTCAGGTGGAACTGACTCGCCGTGTTGGGGTGACTACATTTGCATTTGACGAAATTATGAGACGATTCCCTGTTCCCTCTCTCGCTCTCTCCAGTACAACCTCTCCCCTCCCCAGCTGCCGGGAGAGGCCACGAAGAGCCGCAGTCTGGACAGGAAGCACATGGAGCCCATCGTCCTGACCAAATGGAGACACAGCGCTTACGTCCAGGAGCCCAACGACAAGGTCTGACGCCGACATCTGCAGAACACAGTCTGCCGTTGAACTCTTCTCTTACACACTTGCCAGTTGTGGCGTTACGTCTTTTTGGATGGATTTCGATGCTAACTGTACGGTGCAGCTGCCGTGTTCACCCATGAGATGTATTTGATGAGTCGTCAGTTTCAGTTGTAGACGTGTTCCATTGCAGCGGCTGTTAAAAACCAGACGTTTCCGCGCAGGCTCCGCCCGCCCGCACCCGTACAAGCACAAAGTCAGTATAGACCCGTCGCGCCGACCCATCGGCCAATCAGACTGCATGAAGTGAATCAGGACACTGGAGTCATAATTACAACTCCCGTCTTCATGTTTGATAAAAACATTGTTTTTTCTTTTCCTGCATGATTCCCAGAGTTGATCGAAGCTTCTTTTTTTTTTTTCATTTCAATCATTTCACTTAGAAATTTTGACCTTCAATCGTTAAAACCTGGTTAATTTAAGCTCCTTTAAAAAAAAACATAAAAGTACAATGACGCAATAAGATGCGCAATGTATGAACAAGGTCGCGTGTTTCTGAGAAAACACTGCACCTGCATCCACGAGTAATTAATAATCCACTTGACGTCAAACAGGTTCTTTGACAGCTTCATAATCTCACCGTTAATTCTTTCACCTCAAATCATCGTCTCATTAACTCTCTGTTGTTCGACCGTGTGACATATGTCATTTTTCTTTCCATCCCTGTCTCCTCACCAGGACGCTCCTCTGGGCCCCGTGCCCCCCTCCCCCGACTCCGACTCCTGCCCTTCGTCTCCCAAGCCCCCCGCCTCTGTCAGTACTCACCTCACCTCACCACGCTCGACACTCGCTTGCAGCGTGACGCAGGGTTTCTACACTGGCGTGGGAAAACGTGGAGATCGTTTGAGAAACGTTTTAAAAACTTGAGCCTGTGTAGAAACACTGATGACACCCACCAAACGCCAGGCGTCATTAGGACGTTGGAGGTTTTCTTGCGGGGGCTAAATCTGGTCGGTCCGTCGTAGCCTTTGTTTAAAAAAATAAATATATAGCAATTGAAAAGTGTGTTTAGTCCGACAGATTTGGTCCAAATTTAGCCCCAAATGAGTCGTTTAAAACTGGGCTGTATGTACAGTAGAGACTTTATAGACTTTTAAGAAGAAAGTCGTAAATTTACATGAAAAAGTCACAATTTCACCAGAATAAAGTCGTGATTTTACAAGAATTTTTTTAAATTTTATTTAATATTATATTACGGAAATAAACAGCAACCCAGAGAGCGGGCGTGAGCCCTGGCAGCAGCCTCCTCCGGTGTCGTGTCACACTGACGACAGGAAGGTTAATGTCACGTCGTCAGATGTTAAAACGCTTATTAGGCGCTTTTGCTCGGTGACCTCGACTGAAGTTACAGCTTCACGAAGTTTCTCCACGTGTCTCTTTCCAACACATGGCTCCGCTCCTCTGACTTTTCCACACTGAAGTAGCACAGAGACCAAAATTTACGACTCAATCCTCTTGAATTTTACGACTTTATTCTCAAATTCTCCAAGTTTTTGTCCCACTCAATGTGGCCCGAATACTCCGCTGTAGTTTCCACGGTACTTTCAACTCATTTTGGTGGGACACCGCTCAGTTTGTGTTTTCAATCACACGGGGGCTTTGTGCTGTCGGGAGAAACACTCGAATCATTGTTTGGGTTCTCTCCCTGGTCGGTGTGATCTTCCATGTTTCCCCTTGAGACGTGTAATCAGAAAAAAAGGCTGAAGATCTCCGGCTTAAACGCAGTTTAGCCGGGATCATAATTTAATTCCTCATGCTCTCTCCCTTTCCTTTTCCCGTGGTTGTTCTGGTGGTGGGCTGTCTTGTAGGCGCTGGTGGTTTTATTATTGACCAATATTGAGCTCTGGTGGCAGCGTGGTCCTCCGTGAATCCTCCTCAGTGGTCGTCAGTCACAAGTTGTGCGACCGACTTGTTCATTTATTTTTTCTCTCTCTCTGCAGCCGTCAGAGAAGTGTGGAGTTCTGAATGTGACAAAGATCACGGAGCACGGCAAGAGAGTCCGGTGAGCAGCTCCGACTCGCACATTATCCCCCGGTCCCAGTGTAACCCCGTGTCGTGTAGACATTAGTTTTGCTTTGAGCTAATTTTTATATTCGGAATGCACATTTTGATTCCAGTTAGGGATGCGCCGAATGTTCCAACTTATTTATTTTAAGTTATATTGTGCTTTGCTGGTATAAAAAAAAAGAAGTTCATTGTTATATGAACATTGATGAATTGTACTTTTTTAATTACATTTTTTTCCGCTTGTAAATCAAGACCAAAATGCACTTTGAGGCTGTTTAAATTATGCATTGGTGAAAAACTGTAAAAAGAAAGAATTGTTTGGATTCGCTTTCGGCCAACAATTTTCATTTGGGTGCATCCCTAGTTCCAGTTCTTATCAATGAGATTATTCTTTATCAAAATTGAAGGAGACATATTCTGCTTTTTTCAGTTTGTCCCTTTCCTCTAGTGTGTTGTTTAGTTTTTTTTGTGTGTATGTAAAGTCTTGAACATTAGGAATCATTTACAGTTCTGTGTTGAGTGCAGTGGGGTTTTTTTTTTACATGTTTAGATGCCTGTGACGGTGTGAAAGTATTTTTCTAAATAATATTAACTGTTTTGTGTTTTCACTCAAACTTGTACCAGAACCAAATTATTGAATCATTGAAATATCCCGTGAAAGAGTGAGAATATGACAAAGGCGTCCGGTGCCACTTTGACCGCTTGGTCCAAATAAACCTGCTGATAAAACAGACGGGAAACTACAGCACCTGCAGTATTTATGTACTCAAGAGTGTTTTTCTTATGAACCGTCTCCTGCAGGAAGAACTGGACCTCGTCCTGGACGGTCCTGCACGGGTCCACGCTGCTGTTCGCCAAAGGACAAGGAGGCGGAACCAGCTGGGTGAGCGACAGATACTGTCTGAGACTAAGGTACAGAACGTACAGTAGGAGGAGTTGATCTCCATCGTTCGGGTGCGAGTCTGCTCCGTCTCCTTTCTCCTCCGTTGAGTTCGATCCAAAAGGAGAGTCTCAGTCTAAAAGGGCCTGGTGCTTCTTTCATTCCGCAGGATATTCAGTTTTTACTCCTCTTTGTCCTGCGATGGTCCGGACCGAAGGGATCACCGGAGAAACGGCGCGTTGATTCTTTTCTCTTCCCTTTGTCCAGTTCGGAGGCAGCCAGTCCAAACCCGAGTTCGACGTGGACCTGCGGGGCGGCTCGGTGGAATGGGCGTCCAAGGACAAGTCCAGCAAGAAGAACGTGATAGAGGTGGAGCAGAGTTGTCTATGTCGTCTTTCGTACATGCGTGTACATGAAGAACACACGAAGAAGTGGAAAGGTTAAAGACGGTTTCATGAAATTCAAAATCCAGACAAAGCTGAATCTCTTGTCTCTCCCCCGGTCGCAGCTGAAGACCCGACATGGCACTGAGCTGCTGATCCAGTCGGAAAATGAAGCCGTCGCCAGCGACTGGTACCGAGCTCTGCAGGACACCATCAGCACCCACGTGAGGGACCGACACGCTCAACGCGCTCTGCACAAAGTGCTCGTCTTAGCTCAGGAAACGAGAGCGTTGCTTCTCCCAACGTGACTGAAGTCCGTGTGCGAAAAGACAACGCCAAAAAAAAATCATGCGGCCGAACTCTTACAAGTAACGCAACGTAAAACTCTCCAGACGTTTGGTATGAACGCGCCACTACATGAAAGATGAGCAGTATTTAAAAAAAAAAAAAAGTATAGTTCCCAACTGAAGGAACAGCTATTTTTTGGTACCATCTCCGAAACAACTTCTCAGTTTCCGAACCAGCTTTTATTTGGTCAGAATGGTTCAAAGTTTGATGCTCGAACCAGAACGGAGCCCGTTCCCTACGGCCGGAAAAGATTAACGCTAAACGTTTGTGAAAAAGCTACGACGCTTCAACTTGTTTTTTGGGGGAAATAACTCCCCCCAGAAAATTAAAGCCCCAGTGTGTAATTTTTGTAATTTTCTGGCGGCATCTGGTGGTAAAGTTGCAAACCGAGACCAACTGAGCACCCGACAGGGGACACTTCTGGTTCAACACGGCCGCGACGTATTCTGGAGAGTTTAGTGCAACAACCATATTCAACACGACGTAGCAAACATGGCGACTCACACGGAGGTCAGGTCCACCTCATGTAACTCTATTTAACTCATTCACAGGTGATAATACATATATGAACACATAGTTATGGACAATATATTCAATTTCTGTGAATAAGTTCTTCCAAATATTACACACTGTAGCTTTAAATCAAATTTGAAAAACACACAAACGACAATACTTGAAAAAATATGAAAAATAACCTCAGAGTTTCACTCGTAATCAACACATTGAGTTTATTGTTTTATAACTGTGGCAGTCCAAAGGTGCAGCAGCTCCAGATTTTCTTAACGTGTGTGTGTGTGTGTGTGTGTGTGTGTGTGTGTGTGTGTGTGTGTGTGTGTGTGTGTGTGTGTGTGTGTGTGTGTGTGTGTGTGTGTGTGTGTGTGTGTGTGTGTGTGTGTGTGTGTGTGTGTGTGTGTGTGTGTGTGTGTGTGTGTGTGTGTGTGTTAGGCCTGGGAGTCTGACGAGGCCATCGAAGAGGACCTGCCTGATTCTCCTGGTTTTGAGAAACACGACAAGGAGAAGGAACAGCGAGACTCGAAGAAAGGCAGAGGTGTGTGTGTGTGTGCATCGCTTTCTGATGTGACTCTGGTGTGTAGGCACATGCCGTGTCGCCGGTATTTTTAAAATGTTGATTTCTACATAAAGGTTTTGGTGAAATAGATAAGAAGTCATCAGGACTCAAAGATTTAAGAGTTGAATCTCTTTTCTAAAAAGAATAAAAGTGAACAGATTGGACTGAGAGCGGAGCACAAAGTACAAAAAAACAACCCGATGAATTATTGGCTCGGTGTCTCACCTGCCCCCGTAAAAGACAACTGCTTATCAGTTTTCATTCGTCCATAATACACCGCCGAGCTGCCGCCATGGCGATCAGCGTGCTGAGACGAGCGGTGGACAACGCTCTCGTGTCTCGTCTCTCCTCAGCGGCCATGAAGAGCTCGAGCAGCGTGGACGCCTCCGACAACAAGAAGACCAGACACAAGCTGAAGAAGTTCCTCACGCGCCGCCCGACGCTGCAGGCCGTCAGGGACAAGGGCTACATCGAAGGTAACGGACACCGCAAGATGATGATTTGGGAAGTTTTAATAATAAATCATTGTGTCAAGTAGTTTTTACACATTTAGTGGATTAGCTGGTGAAAAGAAAAGGAAAGTTTTGTCCAGTGAAATTTGTCCATGAATGATCAACTTTGGTGAAATTAAAATTTTATTAAATAAAACAAAGTTGATCCTTTATTTGTTGAAAAAAAAAATCTGATTTTAAAGCAAAGTCAAATATTTTAAAAATGCATTTTTTCACAAAGCTGTCATAAGGAAATATATTTTTTCCCGCTGAATCATTATTTTTAATTGGATAGGGCGGATTATCAAACCAGGAAGTGGGACCGCATTTAAATCATGGAAACAGTCAAAATGCGTTGAAAAGGAGTTTCTTTTATTAGTTTCTTTTAATTGACATTTTCCAAATTCTCCATATCAAACATGATCAGTTCTTAAGACCCGAAGAAGAACAGGATGTCATTGAAGTTAGAGCAACATGATTTATTTACTGTACAAGTTACAGATTTATGTTTTTTAACACAAAGTTCTCCTTGGTGCAGGGGAGTTTTGGCCAGAGATTAGACATTCAAAATTACATGACAGTTTCCCCAAAAGTGAAGCCAATTCATCTGGATCGCCCCCTGGTGGCTGACTACAGTGTCTGTCATGAACCCCGCCCCCTCTGTGTTAGCAGATGGGACACGGACCAAACTAAAGAGTCAACATACATGTTCATTTCGTCATTTGATGTCGTTCTTATCACATCGATGTTTGTTCAGGCGTTGAACATTTTCTTAAAAGTTGTTATTCAGTTATTTGATGCTGTTTAATCGAGGTGAAACGTCCTGATCGACAGCGGAGACTGACTCGCGATACCGTGGCTACCACGGATACCACGATCACTACCGCACAGACGCTGTCTCCAAGTGACCCGTGTCCTGGAATATTATTATTATTATTAATAAGTGGAGACGCGTCGTCCATCTTTATTTATATTCCATGGTGTTGACGAAACACACACACACACACACACACTGTGGGCTGTTTTGTGACTTGGTGTTTGTTGCCGTCGTGTCTTCAGATCAGGTGTTTGGCTGCAGTCTGTCCAGTCTGTGCCACAGGGAGGGCAGCAGCGTGCCGGGCTTCGTGACGACGTGCATCGACCACGTGGAGAACAGCGGTGGGTTTGTCACTTCGCCAGATCTGTGTCAAGAGGAAACCGATTGTAGTTTGTGCTTTTAATCAACCAGTGAAAGGAGGGTGGAGTTGACTGCCGCCTGATAACACGGGTGACGCGAGATGAGCTGAGTGTCACCGACAAGAGGCAGAAAAAACTCGACTGTGTCTGACGGAGTCGACTGTTCTGGTGCTCGAAGCAGATGAAAGAGCACATCACGAGGATAATGTGGCAAGACGTAACTGAGCTGGTGCGTTTCCCCTGCAGGTCTGTGCGTCGACGGACTGTACCGGGTCAGCGGGAACCTGGCCGTCATACAGAAACTCCGCTTCGCCATCAACCACGGTGAGTCGCTCGCGCTCGAAAACATAGTGAAACGCCACAGAAAGCGTTCGTACTCGAATTCATGGCTGGGTTTCTTTTCTTCCCCTTCTTTTCTTGTCGTGTAAACTTTGCTTGGACCATTTTTTGCGCAGATGAGAAAGTGAACCTGTCCGACGGGAAGTGGGAGGACATCCACGTGACCACCGGGGCTCTGAAGATGTACTTCAGGGAGCTGCCCGAGCCGCTCTTCACCTACACGCTCTTCCACGACTTTGTCGGCGCCATCAGTACGTGCTGCACAGCAAACCTTGTATCCATTCATTTTCTTTTCCCCCTTTGGGATCTTCCTGTTGGATATAAACGTCCTGTACTGATTCTGAAGAATGACTTGGAGGATTTACACTGAATACACGGCGATATTACATTTAGTGGAACATTTGATTTGAATATTACCGTTTTATTGTGAAAAATAAACATGGACCCAACTTAGAAATCAGGTGTATCAGTAGAACGGTGAAAGATTGTTGCCGGAAGGAGTTAAATGTAAATGCACTGACTCTGTGTTGGATCAGATCATTGACCCAGAGATATATATATATATAATTTTTCTTCTGCAGAGATATCAGACTACAAGCAGAAGGTTCAGTCCATCAAGGAGCTGGTCCGGCAGCTGCCCAGGCCCAACCATGACACCATGCAGGTCCTCTTCAAACACCTCAGGAAGTAAGAAGAGTCCCAGTGGTCTAGTTCTTCGATTAGAAATGGTCACGGGGAAAAAAAGGAAGTGGTCTGATAAACGAAATGATTTATTTGTCAGATAATGTAGTTAAAGAAACTGTGTGTGTGTGTGGGGGGGGGGGGGGGGGGGGGCGGTCCCTGGATTCCGCCCTTAGTCGGCATCCGCACGAAAGCTGCAGCAGTTCTAAATGAATCGCCGACTATTTCGATAATCGATCAATCGTTTCAAGTAGTTTCAGAATTGTCTGATTTCAGCTTCTTAAATGTGAATATTTTCTGGTGGGACAGTAAAAATAAATATATTTGGTGTGTGGACAAAAGAAAATCATCATCTTGAGGTTTTGTGAAACACGATCGACATTTTTCACAATTTTATGACTTCAATGGACCAAACAACTAATCTGGTGAAACGAGAAAATAAGCGACAGATTGATCGATTCGGAAAATTATTGCTAGTTGCAGCTCTGATCAGGACCAATATATAATAATAATAATAATATGATCGGTTCCGAAGTATGAATAAATAAATAAAAAGACAACGTCTTGATTTGAAGTTAAGTCTGTTTTGGATGATTGTGTTTGTTTTCAACATTTTTCTTTACTTATAACTTTGTGACTGTAATGACGGATGTTTGAATACACAACGTGTGTGCGCGTGCATGTGTGTGTGTTATCCACGTTATCAGCCTCTTGAGTATCTAACTCTCTCCGTCCTTCCCCGCAGGGTGATCGACCACGGTGAAGAGAACCGCATGACCACGCAGAGCGTGGCCATCGTGTTCGGCCCCACGCTGCTGCGGCCTGAAACGGAGACATGGAACATGGCGGTCCACATGGTCTACCAGAACCAGATCGTGGAGCTCATACTGCTGGAGTACGAGAACTTTTTTGGCAGGTAGACGGAAGACAGACTCCCCCCCCCCCCCCCCCCCCCCCCCCCCCCCCCCCTCCCACCGCAGAGCTCTTCCTCACCCTGCACGGCCCCGCGCCACAAGCAGCCCGGCTCCGCCCCCGGCGGGGAGGTGGGGATGGGGGCGTCTTCTGTTTCATCTTCATCTCAAACCAACCTGCGGTCACCGGCTCTCTCCCGGTCGTTTCCAAAACTCTGGACCAAAGCCAACGCAAAAATTGTAACAAGCGACCAAAAAAAAAAAAAAAAACGTTTTGACTTTTGCACATCGTCTCAGTTCCTCCTGTTGCTGCATCCGCGGCGCCTCTTCACTGCGAAGGTGACGTCCTCCTGTCCCGACACTGGATTCCCCCTAAATACACTAACGACACACGGGCCTGCACTTGTCCGCCCTATAGTACTACTACTACTGCTACTACTACTACTACTGCTACTACTACTACTGCTATTACTACTACTACTACTACTGCTACTGCTACTACTACTACTACTACTACTACTACTACTGCTACTACTACTACTACTACTGCACAGACTGACTGAGACCAAAGGAGAAGAACCAGCCTCTGTTTGTTACACACTGTATGTGGCGTACTGTCGAACAACAATCCCTTCTGTAAGAGACTCATCACTCCTGGGGAACTGCTCTGTGCCCTTCAAACACTAAGAGGAACAAGGGATACGGAGGTTTTATCTTTCACTTTCAAGAACATGTTCTCTGGCCTCTTTCTCTATTAATCTTTTTTTTAAATGTAGATGCTTCGTTCTCCTTCTCCTCCGACCAGACGAGAGGCCATCGTCCACTCTCTGTGTTACACATCTGCACGCCGCCATCACCTCCTTTTCTTCTCTTCTTTTTTTATAGAACAAATCATCTCGCAGCGGGTCAGAACATTCACTTGGAAAAAAAGAGCAACGGTACTCCGCTGTTGCTGTCTTTCCTCGTCTCAACGGTTATATCAAATTTAAAAAAAGTCGAGGTGAAAGGGCCCGACGCGTCTCCGTTGATATACTTGTACAGTGTATATGTGTGTGTGCATGTGGATGTGTGTGTGTGGGGGGGGGTGTGGATGGATGAATGGGATTTACTGACAATTTATTGTACAAATAGTAAATATAAGTACATAAAAGCCTGGAGTGTTATGAATACGATGAGAGGGATGAATCACTACGTGAGGAGTAAAGTTATGAGGTGGGGACGTGGATGTTTACCTGTAAATCAGGCAGGTGGAAGATTGTGAATGTAACTTTGCAAAGTAAATGCTGTTGGCTTTATCGAACTGGAATAAAGACCTCTAATAAGACGGGGGGTGTTCTTTATTTCGAAATGTTAGTCCTGGAAATGACGGGACATGTGAACAGTTTTTTGAAGCTCTAAGTAATGCAAGTGAACAGGTTTAACTCTGGAGCCGAGGATAATGGTGGGATGCTGCAGGATTTCAAAATGAAGAGAGAAGCAGAGATGCTGAGACCGAGAGGGAGAGAGCGTCCGTCACTCTGAGTTATGTAAATTTCCAGAAGCAGTTTCCAGTAATCGTCTCCATTGTAGATGTGTGGTGAAGCTGCGCCGCTGTTCGCTGCTGATAAACCTCTGGAAGAGTCCGCTCTCCGCTGGATTCCATCAGGAGGTCGTCACACAGGAAGCGTTTGGCTCAAACTGGTTTTATTGGTTTGTCTGCATCTCCTTTGCTACGTTCATGGCCGGCATCCACACGACTGTGGAGTCGTTGAGCCTGTAAAGATTAGACTTTCTGACTCGATGCTGGTCCCTTTTTAGTTTGTTTTTTTTTGTCTCTAGTGTAGTTTTTCAAGAAAAAAATATTTTCATCATCGATTAATCTGTCAATTATTTTCTCGATTAATCGATTAGTTGTTTTGGTCCATAAAATGTCATAAAATGGTGTAAAATGCCGAGCGTGTTTCCCAAATATCCAAAATGATGCTTTGTTTCGTCCACACACCAAAGATATTTAGTTTACTGTCACAGAGGAGCAAAGAAACCAGAAAATATTCACATTTAAGAAGCTGAAATCAGAGAATTTGGACTTTTCCCTCCATAAAAATTACTTGAACGGTAAATCGATTATCAAAGTAGCAGGCGGTTAATAAAGTAGATCATTACTAATCAATTAATCGATTAACTGTTGCAGCTCTAATCTGGACAGGAAGAAACAGATTTATAGAAACGATGACGCACACACCCACGTTCACTTCCTGATTGGGTCTTTTCAGTTTTGATAATCAAACAGTTTTAATATTTTCCACAACTAAGCAACCAGCTGCAGAATAGGCCATCTGCTTCCTGCAAACCCTGGCACACGCATGACTAGTGCACGTGCACTGCGAAGTACGCAGTTTGAAAACCCAGTGTCGCCGGTGGTGAGACAGAGAAGGTGAGAACGAGTGAGTGAGTGAGCGAGAGAGAGCGGAGCAAAGAGCGCCGCACACAGCTCTACAGTGAAGCAACGGCATGAAACGCAATGTTAGAAATCGTGCGTGTTTGTGAAGCGAATATCTAGATTTCGCCATGAAACTTTGCTAGGACAAATTAGACCTTGGTGGACCGTCACAATCTAGGTGATTACTGGGGAAACACTGCGCCCGCCCCCGCGGTTTAACTTTCAAAGGGCTCGCATCGCGTCAAAGGTTGCCCAGGTGACGACGCACAGGTTGACTCGTGTTGTGGAACTGACCCAGACAAATGGTTATTGAGTTCCAAATTATTTTTAGTTGATGTTCATTTTGTTATTCGAAGAACAACAAATAATCCTTTGTTGGCCTGGCGTCCCACCAGGCCGGTACCAGTGTGGTGGTAATCCTGGCGTTGTTCAAACAGGCGTGGGTTGAATTGGAATGGGAGACGGGAGACGGGAGCCGTCACTGCTACGAATGGAAGCGAAGGAATGTGAGCACATGTTCGGGCCAATCACTTTGGTAAATTATATTTGGCTTCTGGACTCGATGATGATTTACCTTTTCACCGTGAGAAGAATTAGCTCTGAACATTTGTTGAGAATAATCCTCAGTCATACATAATTGAAGGTTTGTGAATTTGGCGAGCACAGAAATCCCACACAGTCGCCTCCTGAGCTCTTTATGTATTCAGTCTGTTTTCTTTTTAATCCAGCAGCTTTAATCAGAGGTTTTAAGAGGAAAATCCTGCTCCCTGAATGACTTCCTCTCTGCTTGCTCAGGCGCAGTGTGCAGGACGGTGCCGTTTCATGACTCTAAGCCACTCGCGGTGAAGATTGGAAAACTACTATGAGACAGAGGCAATTCTTCTATGCTTTTACAGCCTCACACTTCACTTTCATGTTGACGTATGAATACAGTTCCATGCACTTGTGGCAACATCGAAGAGTTATTTAGATTTTTATTCTGTAATCATCAGAGTCGCGGTGATGTAGTGCAAGTATATTTAATACTCGTTTAGTTGCAATTTATAAATTACAAATGATGTCCAGGTTTGTAAGGGTCTCGCAAGATGAAGTCAAAGCTGCAACATGTTTTCCTGTTTGCTCACTTCTACCCCACTTCGCCAAGGCTGGATTCGGAAAGGAGAGTCCATCCCATCCACTTTCCCTTGACCTCAGTGGAAAACGTCATGAGGTCAAGGAGAGGTGGAATGGAGGACTTATAGGACTTAGGGAAAGCCAGTTACACTATACTGCGTACTATTACGCGACGGGTCCTCTGTGGGGAAACTACACATTTCTGAAGATGGACGCCCATCGTGACTCGGCGTGAGAATCTGTCGGCTAATCTACTGACTTCGCCATGTCCTCCCTCGAGAAAGTGACGCCTGGGTCCCAGGAGGTAAGGAGGAGAGAGGAAAAGAAAGAGATTAAAAAAACGGACCACGTCAATAGTTAAACTTAAACGGTTAAACTTTCCGTGTGATGTCAGGGTTCAGGAAACTTCCTCGGCAAAATTGACAATGCGACGGACTCATTTGAATGTCAGGTGCGAACTGACAAACTGTCACCTCCGTGATTGGATCTCTCAGGAAAAATGTTAATTCCAGGTCTGGACAGGACGTACGACCCCCCCACCCGCTGCAGATACACCTGACGCTCACTGCTTACCGACCCGAACAACCGTCTTTAGGGAAAATGATCGGCAACTGTCGAGGCGTCTGAGCAGCGGACCATTAAAATAATAGAGGAGAGCTTCAAAGCTCCAAACAACCTTGTTGTGGGTGTCTGGCTCTCTGAGGACTTTGCGTCCTGTCGATGGTGGACAAAACTTTGCACGCGCTTCGTTCCGGATCCTTCCCGCACAATGAAAGGTTCCAAGGTCAATACTTGATCTGCAGCAGAATGAAACGTCTGCAGTCTGTGGATCTGGAGAACAGAGGGCGGATGGTAACGAACCCCGGACCCGCTGTCTGCCTGTAGGGAGCCGGAGGCATGTTACTGTTACTAGACTTATTACATAACGTCAAGCAAGTATTACGTACAAGTGTATGCTTTTTAAAAACATAATGTATAGAAAACACAACAACTACAAGTGTAAATAGACCAGTGTGGAATAGACAGACTCATCTGTAAATACATCCTTTTTAATTATCATTTTGTTCCAGCATTAAGTGATTCCCATTATTGTCTGAATGCAGCTGATACTAACACACTATTTTATGGTTCCCCGCAATTTAAAATAATTTCCTCTTGAGGATCTGACCATACATTGATTATAGATTCAACACAAGCTTCCTGGAAAGAATTTCTAAGTGTAGGGAAAAATGAAGCCGTATTCAGACGGTACCAGATAATTTATTCCAGTTTTTTAATCAGTGTCCAGCAGGTCCTCAAAACAGCCAAAATATGATATTGTTCAGCAGAGAAGTGTATTAATCAGCATATATGAATAACGTCTCCCAGTAACTTATGAATAAATAAAGTACAGAATCCATTATTTGTACACAGAACGTGTTGAAAATGGACCCAGCTCAGACGTTGTCTGAACTCCCGGCTGGTTTCACACGTCGGTGCACGTCGTGTTCACGAGGAAGAGTGTCACACTCAGACCGGTAAAACAAACCTTCAGGACAAAGACTCCGACAGGAGGATTAACGTGATGAAGGCCTCGCTTCATCGCAGGCTGAGGCTTGTAATTGGTCTGGGGCAGGTTTTTCCCCCATCTTTTATTCATTTATATATATACATATATATATATATGTATATATATAATTCACTTTTTAAGAGAGAAACTTTCTACTTCATGTTACAAGAAGAAACGATGTGAAGTCATTTCTCAATCACTGCAATACCCCCATCGCCACGCAGTCAGGTACAGTCTTAACAGACTCAACGATTAGTAATCGACTGCTGAATTAATCTGCAACTATTTTAATAATCGATGCATCGGGAGTGTTTGAGGGAAAATGTCAAAATTCTCAGATTTCAGCTTCTTCAATGTGAATATGTTCTGGCTTCTTTGCTCCTCTGTGACAGTGAAGTGAATATCTTTGGTGTGCGGACGAAGCGAAACATCATTTTGGAGTTTTGGGAAACACGCTCGGCATTTGACACCTTTTTAAGGTCGTTTCGTGGACCAAACAACTGATCGATTAATGGAGAAAATAATGGTCAGATTAATCGATAATTCAAATAATCGTTAGTTGCAGCCCGAGAACAGACCATCAGACCGCTATCAAGGCGAATCAAGAAAATGAGGTCGTCAGAGAGGGCGATCGAGTGTGGGGGGGGGGGGGGGGGGGGATCTGCAGCGACGTGATTTTAAAGCAGTGGAAGATGAAGGTGAAAGTAAACCTTCAACACTGAACCAATATTTGATGCTTTTTGTTTTGTTTCACTGCAGAGAAAAAGTGTTTTAATCACCGCTGCTGAAACTGCAGGTGCTGATGAAGAGAAATTCAAAAACGTTCAATTTAAAAGCGTCGGCCTAATTCTCGCCTCAGTTGGTTTTGATTGTTCATTCAGTCGTCCCCCCCCCCCCCATTGTCCCTCCTTTGTCTTATTTCATAAACACTTGCGGCACGTTTGATTCCCTCGCTCGCTCGGCGCTGCACCTGGCTCAGTTAATGTTTTAAACTCTCCTCTCCGGCGGCGTTCACAGTGTGTAACTGTCGTGTCCCTCTACTGGCGGTCTTTGCCTGCAGCCCCGAGAGCAGAAGAAACAGCTGCTGACCCAAAATATACCCCCTCCCCAGACTGCACCCAGGGGATAACCATGTAATGCATGATCTCTAACCCTAATGTTTCTCCAGTTTCTAAATTTGTAATCTTATTCTATCTATTACTTAAAGCCCCAGTGTGTCATTTTTCTAATTTTCTGGCGGTGAAGTTGCAAACCGCAACCAACTGAGCAACCGACGGGGGACACTTTATGGCGGCGCACCGGTGATTCCATTGACGGTTTCCGGCAGCGTCTGAAAATTCAACGTGAACGCGACGTGTTCTGGACCGTTTTGTTCAACAACCGTGTTCAACACGACGTAGAAACATGGAGACTCACACGGAGGCTGCAGACACTGACGTCCGTGTGTGAGTGTGTTTGTGTGTTCTAATCCAGCAGGAGATGATGGTGATGGTGATGGTGATGGTGATGAGAGGAAATCTTTCCAATCAGGGACTCTTCAGAGAAGAAGCTCACCCGAGGCACTCGGAGCGTCTCCTCTGCGAGTCAGACTAACGGCAGATTTTAGTTTCTCAAGTGTGGGCCGATCAAAGCTCTGATTGGAGAGCGCTGATTGGGCCGAGGGTCCGGAACCTCCACTACTGTCTCTCACGAGCGGTAAACCTCCTCCTGCGCAATACCCCAGCAACCGTTCAAACAGGAATGAAAGATCTACGGAGGTTTGCCTTGTAACGAACGCAACAGAGTTCTGGGAAAATGTCCAGAGCAACATTTGTGGACATTTGCGTCTTCACACAGCGCCCGATCAGTTCAGTCTGAAAAGAGCTCATCTGAAACTACACGGGAACAGATTCAGTTGTCGCCGCTTTGAAGTTTGATTATCATGTTCTGCAAGTAATCACTCGAAATGTCAAAAAAATTGTAGAAATACCTTAACAAGGATGTTAGCATGTTTTTTTTAATCTGCATTTTAGCATGTTTTTTTATTTTGTTTTGAAAAATGGAAATTGATCGATTCGGATAAAGTTAATTTATATTTCCCGGGTAAAGTGTCAATCCTGTCTGGGGCCGAGTTAACATGAAGTATAACATGGACAATGATACAGATGCATCAAACGACAAGCGAGCAGGAAATCAAAAGTCAAAATTTCATTAAAAAAATATTAAGACCTTTGTGGTTTCACCTTTACATCTAAAGGAAAACTGGCCATTATTTAATTTCTTTTTTGGGGGGGATGCTCCCTGATGCTCTTTGCAGCAAAAATATTATTGCCATAACTCTTCAAAAATGTCCACGATTATGTTTTTTCAATAGTAAATCTTTCTTAAGGTAAGAGTTATATCTTAAGAGTCAAGACATTCCTTTTTACAAAATAGAAGTAAACTAATAAACTAATTATAATACAAGTAAGCAAAATATATTCTCATAAAAACTTTATAATTTGATCTATTTGAAGAAATGGACATATCATTTAGAAAGTCAAATCAGGGTTCAAATAATGTTCTCCTTCTAATAATGACTTGACCTTTCATAATAATAATGCAATATAATGTATACCTCATTGATCTACAGTAGAAGACAGTAGATGTGGTTGAAAGCCACGACAAGCTTCTAACTGGACCTTTGAGCTAATATAGGTGTTTGTAACGCGCAGTGCTCGAGAGTGAGCGTCCGTGCTCGTTTCCAGGACATTGTCCTGCCGGCTGAATGCCGCCTGTCGTAGACTGAGGTCAAATCTCAGGTTCTTTCGCTGCGACACAATGGCTGCCTTGCTCGTGGGCTCGTGGGCGGCTCGTCAGAGGCGTCTCTGTGGACCGGACGGGGGAGATTGGACCTTGACGGAAGTGAGCGGTTTTTTTCGTGAGCGACCTCTCCGGGGAGCCGAACACACAGCTCCAGTTGTCCCGCGTGCTCCGCCTTTTATTTCCACCTCGTGGGGGCTGGTGTGTCGGACAGGACCCGACCCAGATTCTCCTCTTTCCATCTTCTCTCACCGCCGCTCTTTCATCTTGTCCGTATTTGGGGAAAAAGGCTTTCGGGAAAGTCGCCTGAATCCTCCAAAGGTTCCCCCCCTTTACTCTTCTATCGCTCTGTCTCCTCTTGTTACCTTGCACTCTGCTCTCTATTGCTCCATTTCTCTGCCTCTTCTCGCTCTCAGTGGAAATCCATTACTGCGCCTGAAAGGAGATTCAGAGTGCTGAATTTCCGCCCCGTCTTTTTGAGGTCGGTGATGTTCCGAACGGAGCCATTATAACCCTGGATTAGTTTCATTAGGATGCAGCGAGGCATTCGCGACAGCTGAAAAGGAAGCCATCATTCATGAAAGTAAATTAGGTTTTTAACGTTCAATTTGTCTAAAAAGCAGTTTAGTTTCCTTTGTCACACGTTGTGTGTGACGCATTAAGGGATGAGAACTGAAATGGCACCAGTTCCTACACGGCATGACCAAGTCCAAACACAGGTTTCGTTAAACCTCGCTCCTGCCTGAGCTCATTCACTGCAATTGTTGCCCTGCTTGTAGGTATGACGTTAATTTAGTCGCTCACGTAAAAAACACACACGCACGGATATTATACGAGTGCACATAACAGTATTGGCAAACACAAAATCGCACTCGAGAGGGAGCATTTTCTCTTCTGTTCGAGTTTGTTCTCATCGGCGACCGTCGTTTTGTGATTTTGAAAAAAGGTAATTTTTGTACTTTTCTGGCGGCATCTGGGTGTAAAGTTGCAAACGGCAACCAACTGAGCGACCGACAGGGGACACGTCACCGCTGATTCCATTTCCGGTTTCAGGCAGCGTCTGAAAATTCCATGCAAATGCGACGTATTCTGGAGCGTTTTGTGCAACAACCGTATTCAACACGACGTAGCAAACATGGAGATGATTATACATAATGAACACAGTTATGGACAGTACATTCAATATCTATGAATAAGTTCCTCTCAATATAACACACTGTAGCTCTTAGGCTTTTATTCAAGTTGTATATTTTAGCGGTTACCTTTCATCTTCCAATGGCGTACAGTGCTTCTCCATAACGAATCAGAGCTATTCTGTAAATGCCCCGTACGCTAGATCTGATTTATTAAGAATAAGAAGACGGGATAAAATGAAAAGAGAAATTTGGCCTGGGGCCCATGAAATATTTGTGCCCTCTGGTCTGAAACTTGATGATCGGGGCCCGGTCGAGGCTAATGAGGATGTTTGGAGAGAGAAAAAAAAAAGCCTGTTACCTATTTTATTGTAGCAAAGGTCATTAAACAGGACGTGATGACAAATTGCCAGGACCTGAACCCTGATATCTGGGAAAAGGATTCCCTGCAGAATGAGCATTAAAAACAAACACACACACACACACGCGCACACACGCGCACACGCACACACACACACACACACACACACACACACACACACACACACACACACACACACACACACACACACACACACACACACACAAATCATTAATCTTTTATTAGCTGCGTCACTAAAAGCTCTACACATCAATAGCAGGTCTGGGCTTTGTGCCCACATTGATATTGCTATATATATATATATATATATATATATATATATATATATATATATGTACTGTATATATCTCCTCTATAAACCTGCGACACGCCGGCTGATATGTCGGATTTTACAGCAGGACTCTCAAAGGAAGTAGATCGCCAGCCCGACGACGTGAGGGAGCAGAGCGGCCACAGACGAGATAATTGTCGCGTGCGTTAGCGAGGACACTGACGGGAGTCGAGGCGTTGGTAATTCTTTCAGGTACAGGGCCCCGGTTTCGCTGTGATCTCATTCATATTCCAGACGAGACGATGTGACGGTGTCACATGTGAGATAATGACCCGGACAACGCAATGTGACGGGAGTCCGGTCCGGTCCAGATCTGCCGACATCGTAGGATCAACCAACTTCCAGGTCAAGATGGAAACAACCTTAGAGTTTAATGTGATAATTAAATAATGAAATAATGATGAAATTAAAGCTTTAAAAAAAAACCAATTCATGCTCCATTGAACTCAACCTGGCACAGTAATTATCAGTTCGTAGGCTTCAGAGTTCATAAGAGGCCAGAGTTTACTTCAGCATCACCTTAATTCGTTTCTCGTCGCCGTGCACAAAGATTCTCAACGACCAAATGTCAACAGGACAGTGTCGGTTCACTTCAGTCTGTATTCCTGAGAGAGAAGAAGAAACAAGACGATGTAGTGGCTGATTGTTTTTCTTCTCTTTGCTCGGGTCAGGGCATTCATTATTTCTACTGTGACAAAAAATGGGGAATATTAAGCAGCTAATTAGTCTTGGCAGCGCATGAATTAATAAATGGACCGGATGAATCGAAGCCGTCATTCAAAAAATGTGTTCCGCAGGTTTCACCTGAAGACGGAAAGGTGACATACAAGAAACACATAAAAGGAAAGGAACAAATGGAGGGAACCTCCTCTCGGTACCACGATACTTCATTATTTGCTCAAGAGGCAGAAATAACCCATTAACCCTTCAGGCCCGCGGCCGCTGGAGCGCGAACGGCTCCTCTCTGATTCAGGAGAGTCATTAGCGTCTCCATTAGCTCCTCACTCAGCAGTTCGGCTCCTGCAGGCAACAGTTCAAACAGCCAGTGGACTGAACAAACATGTCCACAGCTGCTGATGAAGATCACCGGTTCATCGCTTCTTCCAAATCATCGGCACGGCGAGGAAGGAGGGATTCACGAGTAGCCGTGCGCAGGTCAAAGGTTAGGACAGCGCATCGACCGATGTTCTTCAGGGAAACGTCTGTGCAAGGTGTCACCGTCTGAATCTGCTGCTACAAAACATCCGTTTTTATTAGTAGGTACTAGAGGCCGACGGATAATATCGGTTGGCCGATATGTCATTCTCGGTGGTTACGTTTACAGAATAAACAATGCAGGAAATAAAATTGCATTCATGTTTAGATTTGACGTATATTCTCTTTATAAATAAATATATTTGTATATTTGTGCTATCTTTTCATTTGTAATTATTTATGATAAATGTTTTGGTTAAACTAAAATATCAAGCCATCGAAAACAACATCTTAGGAGTCATCGACATATAGATATCTATATCTATCGACCAATATATTGGTATCGGAAATCTTTTAATATCAATATTGGCATCAGCCCTCAAAAATCTATATTGGTCGGGTACAATTCGGCCTCTAGTGGACGCAGCTGTTTTCAGTATACATCTTAAAATCAGACTGGGAAGTTATTTTCTGATGCTGTGTGCGATTTAAAGCTCCACTCATCAATACTGTTTTCATCTACTTTATGTCTACCCACACAAGTGATTACAGTTTGGCTGGTTAGACCTGTCCTCAGGTCTGTGTGGACATTGGGTGTATTTGATTGACGACCTCCTCTAGGCTTGGATGATAATAATAATAAGGTAATACAGTATCACAAATCTGTTTCATTACTGTCATGAAAAACAATTCCGCTGCACATTGTGCACACATTTATAATTAACGCCTCAAAGAGTGTGTGTCCAGCATCACTCAGCGTCTGTGCGGTTAGGGATGCTGTAAAAGTCCCAACGGAACATTTTGTAATTTGTCAAATAGAAATAACATGTCAAAAATCAGACTAAAGACTTACAGGTGATAATAATCGAGTGTCACATGACGGCTTCACCTCAGACGGGAGAATTAAACGAGTTCCTATCATACATTTTCGCTTCTGCTTTTGATATTTTTTCAGCACATAAAACTGGACTAGATTAACGACGACAGAGACATATGCAGAGAGGAGACATACAGTAGGATGTATGTTCATTGGATGGGGAGGAATACAACACCAACGGGTTGATAATGTTGCCCAGTGTTTCCTGGAAATGCACATTTGTGAGGTGCTAATATTTCATTTCATTTTTTTTCCTGCCCCCTAGTGGCAAAGAAACAATTGACGCCGCTCTTCCGTGGAATGACTTTTATCGGGACGAGGGACGAGGATGGCGTCCTTGTAGTTTACTGCTGATTTTACACCTGAGTGAGCAGCTGACAAATGAGCAAATTCATCATTATGTTCACATTCATGTCGTTGAACAAAATAGTCGAGTTCAGTCGCGCAGGTGCACGTCATCTCATCAGCTTGCCTGTGTGTGTGTGTGTGTGTGTGTGTGTGTGTGTGTGTGTGTGTTGATGTCTTTTCTCCTGTAATGAGCTGCTGAAACAACGGCGGCTTTGGTATAATGGAAGCAGATCGCCGCGCGGAAAACGTCCTCACCTGTTGTGAAATTGAGGTCAAAGCGTTTTTCACAAGGGTTTGTTTTGTCGCCGTCGACACCTGAAACGCATCAGCTGTCTCCACCCCCACCTCTGCTTCTCTGTGTGCTCCGTAATGGATGTTTACCAGAGAGGAGAAGTTGGTTTGCTCACATCCGAGCTGCCGCCGCTCGCAGCAGGACATTGGTGGACTGACACCCACAGACAGGAAAGAAGAGGAGGAAGAGGAGAGAGAGACAGACAGGAGGTGGAAGTTGTGGACACAGTGAGATGAGCAGAGACGGAGGAGGAAGTTTCACTTGTGAAGCAGAATCTTAATCTAAATGGAAAGCGAAGCCTGCGGCAGCGCTAAACGCATTTACAGTTAGGGAAGAGCAGGAAATGGCGTTATTACCGAGAAGTGTGAAGCAGGTAATGAGAAATTAATAATTGTCCCAGTGTATTTGTGGATGGTTTTCCTTTTATAGGTTTGAAGCAGTAGAGCAGTAGAGTAGATCGATGGATTTTGATTGGTTTCGAGAGCTGTGAAGGGGATTGAGCTCTTGACCTTCCATTTAATATCTTTACTCACTTTCTCGTTGTGAACCTGCACTTTCAGTACAGCCGTCATGTCGTTCAGTATTCTGTGGATCTGTAGTCGTTCTGTCCTAACAGCCGGTTTCAGTCCGCTTCTCGTTGTTTCACACTGTCGAGGCAGCTCTCTCTCTCATTCTCTCTCTCTGTTTTTTTTTTTCAGCAGAGTTTTGTTCCGGATGAGAGCGTCTGTCAGTCACAGGTGATGGATCGGAGACGCTCAGAGGTTGTCGGGAGTCTGAAGCTTCCCCGTTGCGAAGCCCGGGGTCTAATATCACGCTTCACAGCACCACTCGGGGCTCCTCAGCGGGATGCACGCCTCAAGAGTCGGGCAGTTAATGGTACAGCCAGGTGTTTCGAGCAAGACCGGAAGAAGTCAGTCTGAAAGCAAAGAAATATAACAGGAAAAGAAAAAAATCAGTTAGTGAAAACACCGAGATTCAAAAAGAAGGAAACCTCTTTGAAACAAGGAACCAAACATGTAGTGAGAGACCGGTGAACAGTCTTTTGCTCGGTTTATTATACTTTTCAAGAACTCTGTATTTCCAGGGTCTTAACTAAGTCCCGGGGAAATCTTTTGTTCCCCCCCAAGAAGTCACTGCTCTGGGGTTAGTACTTAACGAAAGTACAGGAACCTCTGGGGTGGGGCTTGCAGCGCTGGCCATGGCTTGAATACTTTTTATAGCTACATAGTCTATGATAGAATCGAATGCATGCAGGAAATGGAACAGCTTGTCGCAGTTCTCGGTTGTTCATACGTCAGCAGGTTCTATTCCCCTTATCCCAGTGACAACGTAGGCGAACGACGGCCTCCAGGAACCATTTAGTTTTTGAAAAGGTAAGTTAGCGGAAAGTTCCAGGTACTTTTCGGTTGAAACGCGGCTAAAGTGGCCACATAGTGGACTGAGGTGGCACCAATAGGCCATATAGGAACTTGTTAAAGCTATAGAGTGTAATATTAAGAATAACTTATTCACAGAAAGTGAAGATATTGTCCATAAATAAGTGTTCATATATGTATAATCACAATGTTTTTTCGTTGAATGAGTTAAATATAGTTCCATGAGGTGGACCCGACCTCCGTGTGAGTCTCCGTGTTTGCTACGTCGTGTTGAATACGGTTGTTGCACAAAACGGTCCAGAATACGTCGCATTGGCGTTGAATTTTCAGAATCTGCACCATAAAGTGTCCCCTGTCGGTCGCTCAGTTGGTTGCGATTTGCAACTTTACCACCAGATGCTGCCAGCAAATTACTAAAATTACACACTGGGGCTTTAACACATCCAGATGTCACCTCAGACCGGCTTGTTGACATTAAATGTGTTAACTTTCATGTAAAATATTCACAGTGAAGATCCACAAACATCAGATGCTCTAAAAGACAATATGGAGAAGTCTTACCCGTGAAGATAAACTGCTGGCTGTGAGGGAAACATCGGCGGCGTCTGGCAGCAGGTAGAAAGTGCTGATTTGCATGAGTTCTTTTGTTTTTGAAAGTCTTTGGGGCTTTAATAAATTGCCTCCTTTTTCCCAAATCAGACCTCTTTGTCTGGGTTTCTGTGGGCAGAGTCTCAGCAGGAGGAGTCTTTGCTGTCCTTCCCTGCCGCGATGGTTCAATCACTGCTTCTTTCTTCCGACTTCTTTCCTTCAGCTCGCCGTCCTTTTTCTGCTCCAGGTGATTCTGACATTTCAGGCACATCGGGGCTTATTCACACTGTTCTTTTGCGCTCTTTCCTCATATTAACAGAATTTTATGTCGTGATGAACATTACCGCAGTGTCTCTCGAATTACGAAGCAAGGAGCACCGGCAGTACAGACCCTCCTCGTGAGAGCGAGCCCATTAAAAATATATATTTTTACCTAGAGGCAAAATTACTGTCTGGTCTGAATTAGAATTTAACTAATAAACCAGAGAGCACTTAAAATATATATATTATAAATAATACATGATCACTTAATAGGCAGCCAAAATTGTAAACTTTAGAATATGCAAACATGCCCCTTTGCATATTTTTTGGAAAAAAAGTTATTGGTAACGACCGTGGAATAGCTTTTCCAAAGCGAATGCACAAACCTGTGAATAACTCCTGCAGCAGTTTATGGCAGTGAATCTCAGTCACAGCACAGTCGTCACGTTAAACAGCACAGATGGCGGGTGAGTCCCTGAAGCCGCCGTTTCATCCCAGGCTCTCCATCCATTCCTTCAAACTCCTCTGAATCTCCACACAGGTTCTTCTTCTTCTTCTTCTCACGTGTTCTGCAGTCAATTATCCCAGCTGGAAAATTTAAAAAAAAAGTAAGTGGGACTTTGAGTTGTGCGTGTCTGCAGTCAAAACTCAATTCAAGGATCTGGTTTCCTTTCATACCCAGGGAAATTAAAGGAATATGGCACATTAACACAACGTTTCACTCCCCTGGAAAGAGAATCCACGAGACACTCTGTCGCCGCTTCTCACCGGCCCATCCCAGATAAAAGTTAATTGTATATCCTTCACACGTTTTCCAGAAAACCAAAAGGAGCTTTGCCGTCTCTTATCTTGAAAAAGACGGCTCCCACTTCTGAGGCTGTTAGCGTGTCAGTCGAGATAAACCCAAACGGTTCCGAGGAGTCCGTCAATCTTCTTGTGGTCTTTTTTGCTGAATCTGTGAATGGTTCACATCAAGAGAGTTCGAGATGTGAAGTGCAACGACGGACAGAGAGAACGTGAACGTTTCTGACATGTTTGTCAGTGGAGATTCTCATTCATCCAGATCATAGTGATCCCACGGCGCTGGACCGGGAGCTATCTGGACGTGGTTGCAGATTCTTGAAGACGTTTACACGTCACGGATCATGGAGCAGGATCCAAGCGCAGAGGGCGGAACAAGGTAAGTCTAATAAAAAAGGCAAGCTTACAGGCTTTGCTGGTAGAAACGGAGAAAGTCGGGTCAGTAGAACAATGGAACAAGGAATAGAACAGACCACCTGACGAGGAAAAAAGGGAAGCACAGAGACTTTATAGACAAGAGGGCAGAGATCATTAGACACACGGGTGAAACGCATTAGGAACAGAACCAGCGGGAAACACGAGAAAAGGTAAATGGACCACATAAGACACGGGAGAACAGGAAGCGGACGCAAAACAGGAAATACTATGCTCAAGATGAACAAAACACAAGAAAGTAACTGCACAAAAACCGAAACACACACACACAAACAATTGAAGGGTAATCAATGAAATCATAAACAATAAAAGTCCACACAGAAAGAAAAGGGTCCACAAGAGTCTTTTCAAAGTCCACGTTCATGACAGTTACGACTCTCATCACAGAGTTCCTCACCGACTTTCCTTAGCCCAACCGATAGCAACGTTGATATTTCGTAGTCTGATTGAGACATATCAGTTGACATAATCTACTGAGCATAGATACGTCTTCACGATAAGGTTCCCTTTTAACATTTGATTGGTGACCATTGGACTATAGAATGGTGATCTTCAATAGTACAGGGTTCCCTACGCAATATGGAATTTGTTTTCAGTAATTCACAGGTCTGGATAAGTATGGAAAAAAGAAGTGAGAGTATGGTAAAGATATTTGTGTTTCCAGACTGAAGTCTAAACAGAATCTCTCTGGTCTAGTGAATCAGAGCTGTGGCGAGGTTTATCACTGAAAAGTGATAAATGTAGGCGGAGGGATACTGTAATTAGTTCCTATCAACCTACAGTAGTTACTTAGTACTATTTCCCCCGTTGAAGGTACACTACACATTTACCCAAAATTACTGAGTTAAAATATCAATCTTTTAATATGAGAATCAGTCCTAGAACAGGTAACAGCGGAATTCGAAAAGTATCAATATTTCACATCACAATCGACTTTCTGTAGATGAAGTGCAACATGATAACATACACAGTATGTAACATGTTAACAGTTGGATTTAAATGATTTATTTACATAATAATATTTACTTATATGGTAATATTATATAAAATAGCTTATAACATTCATTTATATGATAATATTTACTTAATAAACATCCAGGTATTAGTACTCGGATCTCAAATATGGTCTGAAAAATCCACAGAGAAAAGCCTGGAAATTTGAAATGGAAAATGTGTTGGAACCCTGAATAGAAGAGTGAATGTGGCATTTCTTTTCCTTAGATTCTTGTAATTTTTCCAAGGGTGTTTTTGGTGGATTCATGGTGGTGGTGTCTGGGGTGCAGGCCCTGCAGTCATCCAGCTGGGTTTTAAGACCAGCAGCTCTGCACTCGGATCAGGTTTTTTTATTTCAAGTATTCTGCTTTAAATAGTTGGTGTCCAATAATAAGGTTTTGGCAGGAAATTAAGGTGCACTGAAGAAAAGAATGTCATCTTCCCTGACTCTGCCCGGCCGGCTTCTGTCGCCGTCTGCACACCACGTTAACGAGTCAATATTCTGTGTAATTGAGCTATTTTGGATGAAGCTCCTCTTCTCTTTTTCACATTAGTTGTGCTGATAGTGAGGATGAACCTGCAAGCAGCGACAGAAAAAGATTTTGCATTACAACAAAGGGGGGGAGCAATCCGTATAAATCCAGAATAGTAAACTTTTGTGCCTAAGTAATTTATGATTAATTTCCGCGGGATAATTGAACGGATGATTTGGGCGCAGACAAAATGTCCCCTCCAAAAACATTTTTTAATGAAGGAAGTTTAATTGAAATGCTATTTTCAGGTTTAATGAAAACCCTCTCTGTCTGTTCCTTTTAATGAGACCGTTAATGCACAGACATAGTGGAGCTCCGCTGGAATTCATTTACACTCCAAATTATCCACAGAGCTCTGATTGACGGGTTGAGATTAATGTCTTCTCGGCTCTCTTCATAATTAAAAAATCTGATGCTTTATACCTTTCAGAGTATCCAAGATTCCCCGTACGTCCATATTCAGAGTGAGGACCACTTGAAGACTTGCATGTATTTAATCAAACAGTGAACAGTGGGATTTCATTCAAGGTGAATGATCCACGTTGTCGTCTTCCAGTAAAGTGCTGATCAATGGAGCATCGGTGTGGATATTGTCTTACTGTAGTAAATGGATGTTGTTTGCATCAGTGGCAGTTCAGTGTAGTAAATAAATGCAGGGTGTGAAATGAATACCTTTTAAAATCAAATGAAAGCTGCCTCTTCGTTATTTATACACCATTTATTTGTTAAGCTTTAACCCTCAGATTTCTCAGAAGTGGTTATTTAATAAATGTTCCACTTTTGTGCCCAGTGTTCGTCACCGTATAAGAATATAAGACCTTTGTACTTTAAATCAAAACCTAAAGAGAGGATGGAAGGAGCAAGGGTTCAGATTTTTCCGAACCTGGTTCTTCGAGAAAGATCACTCGCTTCTCAAGTTAGAAACTTACAGTAGATAATGACGAGTTTCTTATAACCTCAATAAAGCATCGCTACAGAAACTGGCAATTAATTTAGTAGCTAATTACTAATAGATTAACTGTTGCAGCTGTTGTGTGACAATTCCTAAGTGTGATTATTAAGCATCTGTTGATTAAAAAATTAAAAAATAAAAATTCAGATAAAAAACTATATTTTTAAAAATAATCTTAAACAATCTACTTTTGCATCGTATATTATTCTCAAAACAATATGAATAAGACTTGACAAATAGATATGAGATTGTAAGTCTCAACACAACCTCACTTGTTCCCTCTCTCGGGTCAGATGAAGAGCGGCTCACCTGTAGTCCACCAGGAAGTGGAAACCTGCCGCTTTTGTTCATCATCAGCCTGCGGCCGGTCAGGTACGGATTAAACAGTGTGCGGCTCCCGGACTCTCGCTAACACTCCACCCTTTCACCCACCTGAAAAATTAAAAGGCGTGCACCTCGAAAAGCCAATTTTTTGTTCCACTTTTCAGCGATTTTTCTTTTCCTTTTTTTCAGCCATTAATTCTTTGTGAAGTTCATTACATCCAGACAGCACAGGTGATTATAGTTTTTATTTAGTCAATCCTTGTTTAATATTACTCATTCTTGGATTCAGTCTGTTCAGATCGAGGCTTGATTTAATCATTGATGGTCTGAGGGTTGATATCAGGAGGATGTGAAGATAATACACATAATGAGTGATAAGTTCTGTTTGTCTCAAGTCGTTTTTTATCCCGTCAGGATACGAGTTTTGAAGTTAAACAGATCCGGCACATGTTGTCTCTTGATTTATTTTCTGTTCTGTGACACATGGACTTGATTCTTGGACATGAATACAGATTTATTAAATCATCATGCTCTCTTGCCAGAAGTGAACCACGCTGATCACACCTGTGACCTATTTTGTTAAATGTTTGCAACTCAACTAAATTCTGACACATAAAAAGTTGAAAAACAATGTCCGGTTCATGCAGAGGTTTGTATTTATTACTTTTTCGCGTCACAAATCTACCAGAAATGTGATTTGCACAAACTTCTGCGGACGACTGAAACACGAACTGTGGTGATTTGCTCGGGGTCACAGATGCCGTCTGATTCGTGGTCCCTTCACTGCCGCCAGTCAAATCACATATTCACATATTCACTGTGTCAGTGACAAAATGAAAACGTAGCAAACGGTGGAGGATCACGCCACCGCTTCAGTATTGCACCGATAATCTTGTCGGGCTCAGGTTGACAGTTATTTTGTTTCTGTGGTTTTTTGTAAGGCATCAGAATTCATGCAGCACAACCGGAGCTGTTTTTTCATTTGTTTTATTTATTCCACACATTCTTCTTCCTTGTCAACACCTGGTGGTTACACTTACCCACAATGCAGCTCAACCCCTGACGGTTTGGTTGGAGATTTGGGTGCGTTGTGCTGGTAACAGCTCTCGTAGCCTCAGGCGGAGATGAGGAAGCGGGCTGCAGCAGTTTGGTGAGCTCACTTCTTTTTAACTCCACATCCACGCTTTTTTGTTTTGTTTTTCCACCCAAAACTTACATTCTTTAAACCCAACTCGAGGAACTTCACCGGGGGCGATTTGTCCGACTTTACACTACTTCTTCTGGACCCACAGAAGGCTTTATACAACGAGGTGCACACATGTTGTAGTGCTGCACAACAAACTGGGATCGGGGTGATTCTTCTTACCTGTCGAAGCATAAAACCTAAAACTTACCGTCCGAGGGCAGTAGTGTCAGATTAATCCACTCACTAGCTGTGCCGTCACATTTCTTATTTGATAAGGAATAGTTTTAGTTTTCTGACCTTCTCCATAGAAACCTGGTGGGGGCCTTGGTTCCGACACAATTGGACCAAATCACTCATCATTTTTCTCACACATGAAGCAATATAGTCATACAGCATATTCACAGAACGGTGAGGAACTCGGCCACACCCCAACATCAACCACGTACACCTGTATGAAACACAATTAAAACAACAAGCAACTAAATCAGCATATCGCATAAACACGAAAATTGTACATGTGCGGTATGTCCACGTGTGACAGTCGTGATAGTCCAAGCTCACAACACAAGCTACACATCGACTGAAAGCTCAGAGTTCACTGATTCCAATGGTGTGTTACAACTCTCCGATCAACTGTCATCGAATAAGCAGCCGAAGAATAGCAGAATCACACATGCTACATGCTAAACATGAAGCTACGAAGCAATGTGGCATCTGCACAGAACGGGGAGACGCTCGGCTAAACGCCCACGTCGACCCTCTTCACCGACACCCAACACAATTAAGACACCAAGCAACCCGGTCATCATATTGCATAAAACACGACATCTTTACATGATAATATATCACCGATGTCAGACTTGATAGCTGCTGCTACCAACATGCTAACAACAAAAGCTACATCTCGTGCTAACAAAACAAGCTACATATCGTGCTAACAACACAAGCTACATCTCGTGGTAACAACACAGGCTACATTTCGTGCTAATAACACTAGCTACATATCATGCTAACAACACAGGCTACATATCGTGCTAACAACACAGGCTATATCTCGTGCTAACAACACAAGCTACATATCGTGCTAACAACACAAACTACATCTCGTGCTAACAACACAAGCTACATCTCGTGCTAACAACACAAGCTATATCTCATGCTAACAACACAAGCTACATCTCATGCTACAACTCAGCCTCAGCAGATTCGAACGCTCTCCTTCCTCTTTAACTCTCAGACAAACATTCAGCTGACCAGCCGCTGACCAGTGTTCGTATCAACCAAGCGACACACATGAATTATGTCTTACCGTCGAAGGATTTGCAGTAAAAGTTTGTGTTTTGGTCCATGAATCTGATTCCGTCATTTCAAGATGTTAATCCGCCTGGTCCGTCCTACTTTCGACCAAACAGGTGGAAGTCGCATGACAAATGGCGTAGGGGAAAAAAGACGTCACAGTGGGTTCGCCCCCTCAAAGGTAGCGACTGCTGTCCGTCGATTCTATTGGCTCAGACGGTTCTATAGACGTGTCATTCACCTGGATTGACCAATGCAGCTGCTGAGATACAGGCCTCTGTACTTTACGTCGCACTACAAAGATCGTTTATGGAGCGACAGATGCTCACCTGTCTCATTAAAACAGTTCTATTAGATGTAATACACAGAGTCCGTCTGACCATGTCCCTACTAAAGCCTGTAACTTTGCCCTAATTCACGTTATCAGCACGATATGTGCTACAGATTATGTTCAGATGTTGTTCTATGGATTTCAAGAGGAATGGTCTTCATCTGCATTATTACATAGGAGATATTCACTCTGAATTTTTTTTTCTTTCAGGTGGACATGAAATATTTCATTTATGTTGTGTTCCATCTTCATTTACTCTGACCCAGTAACATCTATACTTGATGAACCTCTGCTGGAATCTCACAGGTGTCACCTTTACATAGATACCGGGATTATTCATATAGACCTTGTAGTTGCAGAGATATACTCTTTTCATTTTCGAGCAGGGACCTGCAAAAGCGGCCCGGAGCATAGATAGTTTTATGTGCACTGTTAAATGTACGTACCCCTGAGTGGTATTTGACTACAATGAATCTTTAATTCACAGTAAACGGAGAAGGTTTTCCAACCTGAACAACCCAGAATGCAATGCATCAGTATACATTACATGGAGGAGAGTTGACTCCTTTCTAAAAAACCCTCCTGATTTCTTTCCTTCTTCTCCGGCATCCAGCAGCTCGATCTCTGCTCCACTCACAGAGAAACTCTTGAGTGTCTTTTCTGCTCCGTCAACTGGCCGACCGGTCGCAGGGCAGCAGGCCTCCGACCGCCTGCAGCTGCTGCTGCTCAGAATATATATAGAGTCAAAAGTGCATCGATCATCAGCTCGCTCAGTCTGTTGTTCAACATACTGTAAAGATAAAACTGTGTGAATAAAAAAAGATGAGGGAGCAGTTTGAGATTTTCCAAATGGGCTTGCAGGAAATGTCCGGGAGATGTCCGGAGGAACATTCAGGATGTTGTGTACCTGTATGTACCTGTGCGGGAAAAAACATTTACTAAGTTGGTGTCAGAGTGTGTGAAAAGTCCAACTAGAGATTAAAGCCCCAGTGTGTAATTTTTTTTAACTTTTTGGCGGCATCTGGTAGTAAAGTTGCAAACTTCAACCAACTGAGCACCCAGCAGGGGACACTTTATGGTGGCGCTGGAAATTCAACACGAATGCGACGTATTATGAATTATTCTGGACCGTTTATTTCAACAACCATATTCAATGCTGAGTTCCAATATTCCTTGATAAATCAGACCTGGGAAGTCGGGGTGTAGATTTTTTTCCGACCTACCGAGTCACAGTGGAACCAGAATGCAGCGCAACACAACGTAGCAAACATGGCGACTCACACGGAGGCCGGGTCCACCTCATGTAACTATATTTAACTCATTCAGAGTTGACGAAAAAGGCTGCACGGTGGTGTAGTGGTTAGCATTTCGCCTCACACCAAGAAGGTTTGAATCCCGGTTCAAACCAACCAGGGCCTTTCTGTGTGGAGTTTGCATGTTCTCCCCGTGTATGCGTGGGTTCTCTCCAGGTTCTCCGGCTTCCTCCCACAGTCCAAAGACATGCAGAATGGGGTTAGGTTAATTGGAGACTATAAAATTGACCGTAGGTGTTAATGTGAGATTGAATGGTTGTTTGTCTCTGTATGTGGCCCTGTGTTAGGCTGGCGACCTGTCCAGGGTGAACCCCCCCTCTCGCCCAATGTTAGCTGGGATTGGCTCCAGCCCCCCCGTGCCCCTTAAATGGATAAAGCGGTAGACGATGGATGGATGGATGGATGGATGGAGTTGACGAAAAAACATGGGTTCTTTGTTTCAGGTGATTTTACATATATGAACACATAGTTATGGACAATATATTCAATTTCTGTGAATAAGTTCATCTAAATATTACACACTGTAGCTTTAAAGATCCAATAAAAAAAAATCCAACTCATATAATTTGCTTTCTTTCCGTTTTAGTCACACTTGGACCAGCCTCTCTCCTCGTCTCTGCTCATTCTCATGCGTCTCTCCTCTCCGTTTCTCTAAAGTCCATTCAGCGTCGGCTTGGATGTTTTGGAAGTTGCCATGGCAAAGGGGGAAAAAAAGAAAACCCCTACTCCATTGATGACCGATGTGCTGCAGAAGTAGCATGTCGCTTCTTCACAGGGGATCTCTGGAAATCGCTGCTTCAGAATCTGACGACAGCTCTTGGCGCTGCTTACCTTGGCAAGTCGGACGGAGAAATTCCACTCCAGTGTTCGAGAGGGAGGAAGAGGGAGGTGGATAGTAGTGAGGGGGGGCCCGGTGGGAATCGGTGGCTGGATGAATGCGCGCTTAACCGAATGAAATCACGCTTTGGAGAGTTTATTCAACCCCTGAACCCTTTTTGCGACTTTGACGTGGTTCATTCGGCTTCACAGAGTGTGAAGCCATCTGAGCTCCAGTGGCTTTATTCAACCGATGAACCTGAAAATTCAACATTCTTTCTCATTAGGTGTTCATGACATCATTAGGGTACAGTAGATACAGCGTGCAGGGCATGCATCACCGCAAACCAGGGAGTCAGGGCCTGTTCCCTCGCCATCTCCTCCGTGGTTTTCAAGGTCAACTGCTGCACAGATACGTCAACGCTGTTCCTTGGTCAAGTTTTATTTTTACTTTTTTACCGCAGCGTAAAAATTAAATCTCCAACCTTACAGGATGCGAGGTTAAACTATCCAATCGGTGAGCTTCATCTAGACTTAACACCAGAGAGGAAAGCTTCGTCCATGAAGCTCTGCTCTGTGTTTGTAAAGGATGGACGCAGAGTTGCATTTAAGACTTCAGATGCCTTGTTATAAGAGATTTAACACTGATAAAAGAAAATCAAAAAATTCTCTATTGGACTTGTGCATTTCAGGTAAGATTCAAAAGACTTTTTCTCTTTGATGAAGCTTTTCCCTCATTCCCAGTTGCACTCTTTTATTTTTATCAAACCTTTAAGCAGCAATTCACTTTTTTTTCTTTTATGAAAGGTGAAAATGATTCTAGTTTCTCTTGAAAAAAAATACACCACTTAACAAACATCAGCGAGAAAATGGCTGGCAAGTGAGTGCGAGAGAAAAAAACTGCATCCGTTGCCGTCTCCTCTCCGTTCCCACAAGATTAAGGATATTTTCAGAGAAATAAAGCCGGTAACTCTTCCCCTGTGTCTCGCTGCCTCGGCTCTTTCCTCTCTGCACATCTCCGGCTCGGGCAGATTTAAAAACCGCGCTCCGATTCGATTCGTTGAACCCAGTCGGCCGGCCTCTCGGCGTGCGGTGCGTCCGCAGGATCGGCCGGAGCCGCGTGACGCTCCCGTTGAGTGTGTGTGTTAGCACAGTGTGGTCCCTTGTACCTCGCAGACTCTGGCTTCAGTGTCATCTGATTCCCCCGCCGTGTTTGCTCTCAACGGTGTTTTTCTTTTTCTTTTGTTATCGTCTGATTCCCCCCCCAAAGGCTGTTCTCTCAGTAGGTTTTCATTATCAGACTCCCCCCGCTGACTCTTCTCGGCACGCCGTCCCCCCACAGGCCTTTTTTCCCCCATGACGGCGCATCTTTGGCGGAAATGAAACCAAAAGGCTTCTCTCTCTCTCTCTCTCTCTCAGGTGTTCAGTTGATATTCATAACCTCGTCCTCAGGCGGCTCTGTGTTCCACAAATTGGTCTGAAACTCCCGCTGTGTTGAATCGCGGTTGGCTTTGACCCACCTGTTGTAAGTACAACGAAGGCCACGTCTCCTCTCAAGGCTTGTGTTGAGACAATTTGAATTTTGACAGAATTTCCATAAAAATCTGCGACAGGGAAATACAAATTAGCAGTTTCGATTTTTCTGTCTATTCCCGAAAAAACCCGCCTGTATGCCTCGCCACGACGCGATCGTTGTATCGACAACAACCAATCACAGTTTGCTGCTCAGGACACATCGGGTGTGGTGTTGACGTGCCGTGCTAGCTGTCAATGCAACGCTAAAAGGCAGGAAATAAACTCCACAACCAGCTGAACACACGTCATGTTCACCAGCTGTTTCTCCCACTTCTCTCCCCAGGCCCATTTTCATGTTGTTTAAAGGAAGACATATGAAGCTTTTTCAGTTTTTTACGTACACGTAATGTCCACGGCCACTAGAGGTCAACGGTGGAACTGGTGCATCCGTCAAGTTTGTGTATTTAAAGGGGCGGTAAGCGGTTTTATTGGGAACGCTTGTTTCTCTCTTCATCCTCGTGATTCTACTGGTCTGTCCGGGCCGCGAAGCCACGATCTCGGGTATGGGAGGCCGACGTGCTAACCACTAGGC